>NW_005841872.1:833314-852590 GCF_000455745.1 Alligator sinensis
CTCCAGCAGTGGCAGCCCAGGCTGGTGGCAGCTGCTCCAGTCGTTGTCCAGGCCTGAACTTCCCCGCTTACTTGCTCAGCAGGTCCGGTTGCTCTGTACAGTTCCCGGCATGATGTGGGCTGCAGCAGGAAGGCGGCAGTGGACCACATCCACCCACAAATCCAATACAACCTCCATCCAGGGCCCTGAGCAGCCGGGCTGGCAGTGCTGGGTGTTCTAGAATCAGTGGACTGGAAGGAGCCTGAAAGATCATCAAGTCTGGTCCCCTGCCATAGGCAGGAGGTTAATGAGGTGCTTATCCAGCCTCCTCTTGACCACCTCCAAGGCTGGTGACTGCACCACCTCTGCCCGGAGTGTGTTCCAGGCTTTTGTTTACCCTTATGGAGAAGAAATTCTTTGTGTGCACTCTAAATCTTCACTCTGTTAGTATGTGACCATTGGCCCTCATCTTCTCAAGGGATGCCTTCTTGAAGAGTTGCTTCCCCAGTTGTTCAAGGAAGGTGGCTCTGGGTCATGGTGAGGCTGCCTGGCATCCTTGGGCCCCATGGTTTGGGGCAGATTAGGACCGCCTGGGAAGTTTGGCACAAGCCTCCTGGGCCTGCGGGTCCCTGCACATCCCTGGTCTGAGCCCCTGCAACAGCAGCCCCTTGCGGGGACGGGATTCCTGCAGAACCACCTCTTGCAGCCCCCACCCCACATACCTGGCCCTAGCCCAGCACCAATGGCACCCAAGCTGCACCCAGCACCACCACTGCCAAGCCAAGCAGAGCCGCCGCTTTTTCTTCCCTGTGCTGCTTGGGCTCCCAGCAGCTCCATGTGGGTCCCAATGAGAGCCCGGGCAACATGGGGCAGAGTGACTGCTCCGCCTGGCTCGGCAGCAGCATTGGGCACAGCTTGGGCTCCATCAGCCCTGGGCTGAGGCCAGGCATGCAGGGTAGCATGGTGCGGGGGCTGCAGGAGGTGGCTCCATGGGAATTTTACCCCCACCTGCTGGCAGTGGCTGGCTTCCCAGGGGGGTGGGGCCGCCGTTGCAGCCATCGCTACCTGAGGGCCCAGACTGGAGATCTGCAGGGACTTGCTCAGGCCAGAGCTCCCAGGTGGTCCCAACCTGGCCCAAAGGTGCCAGGCAGCCCCACTGTGGCCCAGCGCTGCCTTCCTTGAACTGTCGGCACTGCCAGCCCAGCTGCCTTGGGGGGAGGGGGGGGTTGTGTGCTGCTCGTGTGTGGATGGGTACTTGTGCTCCCTTGACCCTTCCTGCTGCAACCACCTGGAGCCCGCTCCTGGGCTGACCCGTGGCTCCTCTGCCCTGCTGGGTGGCCTGGAGGTGGCAGCGATGGTAGCGGAAAGGAGCTGCAGGGCAGCCCAGGCACAGGCTCTAAAACCATGTGCACGATTTAACACATTAAAAAAAGTAACAGATTGATTTGGTTCTTGTGTTAATCGTGCATGTTAGCACTGATTTACTGACAGTGTAGTAATTGGTTGACCTTCCCTTAAATTAAAGCATTGTATAACATGATTCTGGGTGAAGATTGTATAAGAAATTTCTTATACAGCTTTAACGATTGTGTTAACTTTGCTAGGAAACTAAATGTAGGGAGTTTTTACTGGGTTTTAATACCAACTTTTTATTTTAGGTAACTTTAAAATCTGATTCCTGCTCTGCTTCCAGATGCATCTTAGCAGTACCACGCCACACTCAGTTCCATCTGCTACGTAGAGCTCTAAAATACTTGCCCTCAGTCTATAGGCAGCATCTGGTACATAAACTTCAGACATCATATGTGGCTAATCTGTATAAACAGTGTTTTTGTATGAAGACAGAGGACTCCATGTAGGTAGCTTACATAGGATTGTACATGGAATCTCTAGAATTTCCAGGAAGTAATAAGCATTTTGCGTATAACTTCTCTTTTTCTCTCTACAAACGGTACCAAACAAAATAGTTATGTATCAGCCAGCCATTAATTCCAGGAGTATAATAAACAAAACAAGTCTCAATTTGTCATACTCTGCTCTAGTTTATTTTAGAAACCCAGTTTTCAAGACTGTGTTCCAGTTGTCTCTAACAAACATTTAATTTTGTTTTTATTTTTAGACAAGTTAGATGTGTAACAGATGAGGTAATGACATGCAAATGGATTAAGTTGCAAAGCTAAGGCAAAACCTTTTGAAAAAAAATCTTGCTTTGTAGTTTAAGCCAAACCTGGGCTTTCCCCGCATTCACAATTAAAGCTGAACTAATTAAATTTCAGAAGCAAGCTAGTCTATTCCCCTTACTAGGCTTATCAAAACAGTTGTTTCTGGTCAAAGCATGAGCTGCAGAATTTGCTGTGTGATGCGGATTAAGCTATTTTAAAATTTAATGTAAAAGATATTTAACTTAACATCTTTTTGCCAGAGCAGATTTGATTTTTAAAATGAACGGGAGAACATGAATAACTTTTATTTTGCATTTGGATTTTTTAGTCACTTTTCTAAAAGATTGATTCTCATTGTTTAATAATCACTAAGCTTTCTTGATTTGCAACTAGATATAACCATTGTACTAAGCTTGGCATTTTACTCATTAAATTAGCTGCATAGTTTAACAAACTTTTTCAGCTTTTTACATTCATGTTAGGAAATGCTGAAAAATATTGTAATTGACTCCTATTAGTTGTAATGCACATCAAGCTGCTTTTTGGATAGAAGCAATAATTCAGCTAGTGAAGAAAACTAGCATGCTAAAATTTTAAGGTCAGCTTAGTAGAACAGAGGTACCGAGTACAGTTGTCAAAATATGTTCTGTATTAGAAATCAATTTGGTTTAAACAAAATCCCCTTCAATTATTATTATTTTGGTCATAATGTCTTTCGTGTCCTGATCACACTCTTGCTCTCTTTCTTCCCCCACCTCCCCTTAGTTTGTATTTGCAGAATGGAAAAATCAACTTTTCCTTTTTCTCTTAACTCCCAACTGGTCTAATTTTGAATGATGATACTGATACTGAAGTGGACTGAATAAAATAAAGGAAGAAATATATTATTTTTGTACCAGCAGAAGAGGTGATAATTGCCAAAAGCTGGTTTATTATTCTTGTTACATAAACTATAGCCAGTGATTCCTATCCACCATTCCAGTTGAGTGATTCAACCTTCTTTAAAATTTCAACAGAAAACCCTTTATTATTTTTAGTTTGTTTTATTTTCATTGCTTTTAAAATATACGCCTTAATACTCATTGTCATAATTTCAGTATAGTTGCAAGTAGCTTTATTTTATTAATGTAATATTTAAAATATTAATCTGGTTTAAGTACAATAAGGTCTTTTTTTGAAAAACTAACTTTTCATTCACTGTCCCCAATTTCCAATTTTATTTTGATATGGAATTGAGACCTGTTTTTATTCTAATATAGGAGAATTGGAAAGTTGGAATTTCAAGTAATGTTTTCCAATCAATAGTATTTTTATAATACCATGAGACATTGTTGGCACTGGATTTATGACCCAAATACCTTGTTTCGGGCAGACCCAAACCCTCAGACTGACCATAACGTCTCCATTCAATAAAAGGGAAATTTTATTGATAAACGGTGATAGCAGATAAGAATAATGTAGGTAAGGCAAATAAAAGAACCCACACCAATTCTATACCTACCAGTCCCAGAGCTGTCACAGAGGGAAGGTACATCTGGCCCATACGTGAGCTTCACCCTGAGGTTCTTTCTTGAATGTCATATGTCAGCAGCCTGGAGGGCTGAGGCCCATCTGCCCCCAGTGAGGTGGGTGAGACGTGCTGGTGGTATGCCCTCTGTCTATGGTGGCCTCGGGTTCCCCTCTCAGGAACCCTTTGCTGCTCTGAAATCCCTCCTCTTGTATTCTTTCTCTCCCCTGACTCTTCATCCCCAGTCATCACTGATTGGTCTCCCTGTGGCTATCACACTATAGATGTTCTGTTCTGTCCTGTCAGCATGTTCCTTAGTTCCAGCAAACCCATCACATGCACATTTTTTTAATTTGGTTATTTACTGATCTCTTAATTTGGTGCGTCCACCAAAACTGGAAATCCGAAGGGCTCTGCAGTTAGGCACGTTAACATCGTGCCAAAGCTTCAGAGTCCCTTAATCTCTGTTTGGGTACACTGTTCATGTTATGGAACAGTGTGGTACATGTCTTCGGTTTCCCAGCCTGCGTCTGCTGGCATCAGACACAGTGGGCCTTGAAGGAACTGTCGCACATAAGGTTTTAGAAACTCGTTAACCCTTACCATTCCCATGGACCATTGTTCTAATGCAATATCTACTTTACCTACGAGCCAATTCCCAAAACCAAACCTCTAAATACCATTTTCTAGCCATCAATTATGGCAAGAGACACAATGCAGAGACACGGTTTTAACATGAGAATAATGAGGTAAAGATGGATTTTGGTGATGCAGCAGCAGAATTTTAACAAAAAACTGCATGTGAAAAATTCTCTCTCTTAAAATGTAGCCCAGGGAGAATGAAAGGATGGTATCATTGGTAGGGGAAGGTAGATACGCTTGCTGCGGAAGGAGGGAAAATTCACTTAGAAACAATGAGTTTAGATGCTACTGGAAGACCAAAAGAATGTCCAAGAGGCATTTGTATACTGAAGAAGATAAAGATTTTAAGAATCATTTACACACAAAGGAAAAAATGGTAAAGGATAAGGCCACTTAAGAGTAGGTGGAGCAAGAAGAGTGGACACATGGGCCCAGATCTGAACCCAAGAGGACCTCAATCAAGGGAGAAAGGAGGTAGACTAAGACAGAGGAGGTTGATGACAAAATTTGGGGAACTGGACAACATGGCAGGAAAAAGTAATAGTAACACAAGAAACCCCAGTAGCAACAGACTGCAGGACCTTGTTTCTTTGCATTTGAAGCAGTGTTTTGGTCAGATACTTGAGACAAAAGTTGCCTTTTTCAACTAGTTTTGTCTCTTGCAGGTTATACAGAGGATATTTTATACAGTAAATAGATCCTGGTCTGGAAGAATCACTTGTAATGAGCTCCGGAAAAGCAACTTTTTGCAGGTATTCTGTTTAAAATTTTACATGATAGTAAAGTTTAAGCCAGCAGGACTGTCTTAAGCCAAAGACTTAAAGGCATAACTACAAATAATGGCATTTGTTCTAGCCTCTTCCAAGGATCAACAAACTTTAAAGGAAACAATGACTGTGTCCAAACGTTTATTTTTAACAGTGGAAAATAACGCCACTAGAAATGGTTCTAGAAGAGGGAGCAGTACTGACACAGTCCTCAACTGCCCCCTCTCCTCTGGTACTTGTGCCTTTCCCAGACCAAGGTGATCCTATTCTGGGGAAAATGCGGGCTGCTCCAGCTCTCCTGTTCCTGGGGGATGAGGTGCAGGGCTAAGCCCCCTCCCTACCAGCATGAAAAACGGTCAGGGAGCTCTCATTGCAGCTTCCTCTGCTCAGTTCCTGGTGCCCAGGAATGAGCAGACTGAGGCTGCAGCAGAGTCCCCACCTGTTCCATACCTGGGATTCCAGTGTGAGGAGCAGGTGGGGGCCTTGCCCTACTAGCCCAGGGAAAGCCTGGTTCTTGGCCTGGCTGGCTTCTAAATCTCCACCCCCTCTGGGTAGCTTAGCAATGTGTGGAGTAAGGGGAAGGAGAGTTGGATCAGAACCAGCCTCAGAGATGCTCCCCCAGCCTGGTTCCAGCCCAGCTAGTTTTTAAACAGCTGTCTCTGCTGCCCAACTAAGCAGCAGGACAGGGGCCAGAGGAAGCAACGCCATTGCCTGCACTTGTCTGCTGGGCACTAAAAGCCAAGTAGAGGGAACTGCAGGCAAAGCCGCTGCCTGTTTCTCAGTTGAGAAGGAGGTGAGGAGTAGCTTGTGATTGTTCCTCCCCTCCCCTTCGCCTCCCCTCCTGGTCTACAGGCAGGCAGAAGCAGCTACCCCCCTGCAACTTTTCCACAGTAGGGTGATCCTGGTCTCTGGAGAACACTATTAACCTTTTACCCTGGCTCCACTCCTGGTCTCCAAGAAGAAATAAGCTGGAGGAAAGTGTGCAGACATTTGGTTTCATGGGAGCAATTTCTACCTGGGTATTATCAGGTTATTTTTCTCCTGAAGTGGCCATTTTTTGCTATAGGAGAAAAAGCTTGAATGTCTGTGTACTTTTCATTTCTAACGATAATTATTCTTCCAGGAGTAACTGAACAACTTTACATGGCCACGGACTGAAACACAGATTTGTTTTAGTTTACGTTGCTGTATTTCAGAGGTATATTTATTATTCTAGCTTTCAACCTAGCTTGTTAAAATTAAATCATCAGTTCTCATCATGCTGTACTATGCATGCTGTCTGTGAAGACTACAGTTCCAGTGAAAAAACTCCTCTTCCAAGGTCTTGATCTCATTCTTTTAGCAGCTGCTATGACAAACAGGCATCTTTGAAAGTGCTAATTGATAGCTTTTTTTTCTTCCTAATAGAATGTGGCATTATTGGAAGAGGAAGCGGATATTAACCAGCTGACAGACTACTTCTCTTATGAGCACTTCTATGTCATATATTGCAAATTTTGGGAGCTTGATACAGACCATGACCTCTACATTGATCGGAAGGATTTAGCCCAGCATAATGATCATGGTATGACAAATGGAACAACTTTGTTAACAGCCTCCATAAAGATTAATTGAGAAGTTGTTTACCTGCCAAGCCCAGAACTCCTGGCTCATTTTGAAGGACTAACACTGCTAACTGCTAAACAGGGCAAAAGTGTTAGTACTTTAATGCTGCTTTGTGCTAATGATGTTAGATCATGCAGAGAGAAACAATGAACATGACCTCTGGGTTTAGCAGGCAACTAAAGGAAAAAATGACTTAAAAATATTCATTTAAGCTAAAATTTGCATAATTCAATGAACTGTAAATCTTAGTTCACTTACAACCTATGAATTGTAAGTTTACTGTCCCTGAAACAATTGTTTTATCAGCATATTAGATGTCCAAGTAATGATGATACTTGTCAGGCCACAAACATGTTGTTTTTGCTGTGGGATGTGTTGTAATGTAGCCATTTTGTCAGTGAGCCTAAATATGAATTTAAGACCCGAGCTTCAGGTGCACATTTTAAAGAAATTTGGCTTCATACTTGTACAGCAGCTAGTGCAGTGAAGATAAGTCTATGTAATGGTCTCCCACTGATGAGGGTAGAGGCCTTTGTACTGTAGTCTAGTCATTTGGAATTACACCCAAATAAACTTTCAGTTGCAGAAATGTCTTTTCTAGGTATCGGACAATTACATCCGTGACTTCTATTAATAAACTAGTGAATTGCCTATCAAGAATTACCTGGGGGGTGGGGAAGAGTGGAGACAGAGCACAGTGCACCACCACTGCCTCCCAGGAGTGGGGCGGGGTGGAAGTGGTGGGGTGGGAAACTTGCACACAGCGGCCTCTGCACCGCCCTGTGCTGCTGCCACTCCACATCCATCCACACCCCCCACTGCATCCAGCCTCGCAACACTCCCCAATCCCCCAGCTGTATGTCTATGTGGAGCACTCTGGCTGCCGAGAGAACCAGTTGGAGTGCTCAAAGATCATTACGGACAGACAGACGGACTAAACCAATTTATAGATATGTTTCTCAATAGATATAGATACAATTCCTTAATGGAGACAGTAGATTATGCTATAGGTTTTATGATCTTGAGGTACAGGTGCTAGGGAATAATTGAAAGGGATACCAAGTTTGAGCCCAGCTTTGCTTTGGAAGCTCTTTACAGTCCTGCGGTCCCATCAGGGAGACCCAAGAGGGTTATTTCAGTTTCCACACAAACTCCTTGTCTTTAGGTGGCTTGCAATAAATACTGCATTAGCCAGGCAGTACAAATTAAAAACATTTTGAATAATGTCCACTTTTTCCCCATTTACAGCTATATCAAATAGGATGATAGAGAGGATATTTTCAGGAGCAGTAACAAGGTAACTTTTTATATAATCCAATGTAATGCTCAAATTTCAAAAAAATTCATGCTAAAACAATTGATTTTTTTTTTTTTTTTTTTCACTAAAAATGGATTAGTAAATTTCGGGGATTCTGCTCTCATTCACTGCTTATATCCATTCTTTTTTAACATCATTTTTTTTTTTTTTTTTTGGTGCTGGCTCCCAATGGCAGGCACTGCTAAGGCCTTTTGGTGATGGTGAATAAAGAAAGGCACTATAGACCACTGTTATGTAAGGTAATTTTTAAGTGGGGAAGGATAGGAAAGATTACGGGCACTTCCCATGTTTCTTCCTTTTAAAGTTTTAAAATTACCAAATTGAAAAGTAATGCCTTGAAAACAAGGGCAGACAGTTTTTTGGGTAAATGTGTTATCTTTTATTAGACCAGCTAAATAGCTGGAAGAATTCTTCTTTGCAAGCTGTCGGGTACAAATACCCTTCTTTAGACTGTCTGCCTGAACAAGGGTGTTTGTACCCAACAGCTTGCAAAGAACAATTCTTCCAGCTATTTAGTTAGTCTAACAAAATATCACATTTACCAAAAGAACCTCCTCTGCCTATATCCTTAGACCAGCATGGCTACAACCAACATGCCTTAAAAACAGCAAACCTATTTCAGTTGCTAGAAACGTTTTGTTTTTCCTACTTCATATAAGAGAGAACCTTGCCTTCAATTGGAGTACTTACTGCATTTAGTAATACTGGACTGTCATGTTCACTTGTTGGTCGTTTTTGCTTCTTGTGTAACATTGTCACATTCCATATATGATGCTTTGAGGCATCTTACATGATGCTCTTGAGATCCTTCAAGAGGGTATAGTAGAACCTAGATCATCTGTAATTCACTCAATTTATAGCTGTCATTTCTTTTACTTAAAAAGATACCTCTTCACTATTCAGCTGGGGCATGGAAGTGGACATGCACAGCTGATTAGAGGAAGTAGCACCCTTTTTAAATACTGTCTTTACTCAAATCAAAGGTGACCGCCCAATAATCAGTTGAAAGAGAATATAAGATGAGTGTGTGTGCATGGAGATGGATGGATGGATGTGGATATATCCATATAATAAATTTATCAATTTTCTATAATTTTCCAGGTTTAGAATCTAATTATCAGAGTTTTACCTTGAATTTGCCCCCTTCTTGCTGCTACAGCAGGGAAAATAGTGGCTGGGGGTGAGGTTAGGTGGCCTGCTTGCCATTTGCCCTTCCTACCTCCCCTTTGCTGTTAGACCCTGCTCATGCTCTGTTCCCTCCCAGAGCTTATGCAGGCATGTGATTGTAAGGTGGAAGGGTCAGAAGCTGCAGAGGACAAGCAAAAACTAATTTTAAATACAAGGCACCAACAAACACTGACTTTTGAAATAAACATACCTGTAATTTGCACTATGCAAAGTACTATGCATACCTTCAGCTTTAGCTCATCCAAAATTGATTCATTTTATCTTTTCACTAACTGCTGCAAGTTTCAGCATAGGTACTCCGTAAATACACTTGAGCAGCACTTTTGTATCTACTTACACTGCATGATTCTACTCCAAAGCTGAAAGTCTTATGACTTTCATTCATTGGGTTGGGCTCCAGCAGAGTTGCCACTGTTTCATGCCATGGTGACCCCGCAGCCCAGCACTGTTCAGCATGTGTATACTCCAGATACCACTCTTCCCCCCCACCCCCAAAGGATCCATATGTTAATTACCCCCCTCCCTCCACTTCAACTGGAACTCGGTGTTCTTGTTGCAAGTCCTGGGACCCTCCAAAAATTAATATGCAAATGAGGTATGGGGCCACTGGGTCCAGCCTTCACCCCATGAAGGGCAGGGCCACACCAGTTGCATGCGGCAGACCAAGAAGTGTGGTGCAACAGAGCCTCTCATTTACATAAATGTCTGGTGATGTTTGCCAGACATTTAAGACTGATAAAGAAGCTAGAGAGATGCTGCTTAGCTGTGGGAGTGAAGAGGTCTAAATGTATTTGATGGAATGGTATACATGAGTTGGAAAAAAAATTGGTGCAGAGGGATACCAAGTTCAGTGGGCACTATCACTTATCTTAGTTTGAGCTGCAGCAACCTAGCCTTGTGGTAGGTTCCCATCAGTATACTTGCCCAATAGGAGCTCCATGTTTCATGGGCATGCTCAGTGTGGGTTGCATTCAGTCAACTTCATAGTTGGTTTCCATTACTGAGCACATTGCTTTTGGCAGGAGTTTAATGATAGACAGTATATTTAATGAAGCTTTCCTGTATGCAAATATAAGGAGCACCTTTTCCCCACTTCTGTAAATTTAAAGTAATAAAATCTGTATCAAAGCCTTGGAGCATCTCTCTGTTCCCACCACACAACCCTGTGTCCTGCCTGCCTTCTTCCCTCCCTCCCCCCAGATACTTCACAAATCCTTGTCTTTTCTAAGCAAAGGAGGGGATAAGAATCTAACCCTGCAACATATCCAAGCTCTACAGTTTTTAACAAATGACAGCAAAAAAGCTGAAACCAAATTAGCAATGGGTAGATATGCACAGATGGAAAAGGATCGTGTTTTGGTGTTGCTGCTTAGGCCTGCCCAAAAGATCCTTCTAAACTATAACTGAAGCAATAGAGAAATATTTTAAAATGAAAGAATTTTGTAAAGAGCAGTTTTTTGATATACTAAGCAAATCCAAAATAGCACTAAAATATTCTGATTTTGCTTTTTGTTAATACCTGCTTTGGTCTAAAAGGGGCAGAAAAACGCAGAAAGAAGGAAAAATTAGCTATGCTGATTTTGTCTGGTTTTTGATATCTGAAGAAGACAAAAAGACTCCAACTAGGTAAGAATTTATCTTGCAGTAGAGCCTAACTAGAAATTGGTTTTAGTAGCACAGCCACATGCTTATAAACTGGTAGAACAGCTAGCTGACCTGCATAAATCTTGAATTGTTTTGCAGTTTAATGGAATACTGTGTGTGTTCTTGCCTGTTTTTCTTCTCTGGCCTCGCTTCGTCTGATTTTTGTAGTATATTATTTAAGAAGGTGTTCCTTTTTTTTTTTTTTAAGGAACGGTTTCAGGCCTAAACAAAATCCACTTATCCTATTAATAGCTGCTTCTAACTAGAGTTACAAGTTTTCAAATCCACTGTTCCTTCAATACATTCAGTCCTTTGACCGTGCAGTGAAGTTGTAATACTGGCATTGGAAAATCATGTCATTCCACAAGCCTGACAAATCTTAAATTGGGCTAGGGTTAATAATCTATGGAAAGTTGTGAAAGGAGAAAGCAGGCTACAGCAACTTTAAGTTGTTCTTTTCTTTCACATTTATTTGGTTCTATGGGTTAGTTTCCTCTCTAGAGAACTTTTATGCCTCTGTGCTTCATTAGTGTTCCTTTTTTATGTATTTTGCATTGCTTTCAGCCATAATACTGCAGGGATCATCTCATAATGAAACATTATGCTTTGTTCATGGTTTCTAAGCCTTGAGTTGCACTTTTTTACAAAGCAGAAATGTGAAGAGATTGTTGAAATACCTAGCACTTGAATATTAAATTAATTTGTGACATCACCAGGCATCCTGGTTTTCTGTTTTGTTTTGTTTTTTGTGTTTGTTTGTTTTTTTACAAAAAATCCCCAACTTTCAGTTAAAGTAACCCCAAATCCACATTTTATATATACAACCTTCTCTTAACAGAATTATCTTCATTTGAAGTGTGACTTGTCCAACATACCTTCAAGATGCATCTTAAGAACCACATCTCACTTGCTTCAATTCTCTTTTGCATACTTGGTGATATTGTCCAGCATTCTGATGCATATTTGACAACTGGTATAACAGCAATCCAGAACTCTTAACTTTGTCCCCATAGAAATTTTACTAGTTGTCACTATCTTTTACATTTTCAAAAATGTCTTTTGCCGTCCCTATTCTCCATTTTATTTCATGATCACATTTACCATCTGATGTTATCCAACTTCCCAAGTAGTTAAAACTTACTGATCTGCCTTATCTGTTCCTTTTCCACTTTGACATTGCATATAGGAATGATCTTTTTTGTAATTTACCATGCATTCTGTTTTTCTATGGTTGATACTTAAACTCTTATTCTCACTTTCACTGACAATTTTATCTAATTCTTTGCAGCTTCTCTTCTGAATCAGCTATTAAGACTCTGTCATCAGCATAATGCAAGTTGTTCAAATTCTGTCCGTCAATGATCAGCCCTGGTAAATCCTCAATCTCCCTCAGTATTTTCTCGCTGTACAAACTGAACAAGTCAGGTGAAAAAACACAGCCTGTCCTCACACCTCTCAATTTGGATGAAATCACTTAGTTCATTTTCTATCTTCACTGTTGCAGTTTGGTCCCAATAGAGATTTCTTAATTCTCAAGTCTTTACCATCGATATCCAGTTCTTCCAGCATTTTCATTAACTCCTCATGCTTGACTCAATCAAAAGCTTTATAATCAATAACATGCAAGAAAAGGTCTTTCCTCACTTGTTACCTTTTCTAAAAGCATTCATACCATGAAGATAGCATTTCTTGTACCTCAGTCTTCAACAAAACCCCACTGAACTTTTGTAATCTCCTGTCTTATTCTACCTCTAGTTCTCAACATCAGCACCTTTTAATAGGATCTTTGTCACATGGCTCATTAAACTGATGGTTCAATGAAGTTCACAGTCAGTGGCTCCACTTTCATAAATCTCATTGATAACAGTTGATAGCTTTTCTATACCCACTCTTCCAAACATTTTATTTGTTCTACTGTTCCTGTAGCTTTATTGGTTTTTATTCGGTTGATAACTGTTCATACTTCTGACTTTAAATTTTCAAACCATCCATGTTTTTCTTAATAGATAGTTTTTTCTTCTCAGCTGTTGTGGAATAACTCTTCAGTATACTCTGGCTATCTTTTCAATACTTGTTCTTATTCCATAATTACATAACCATTCTTAACTTTTATGCATCCCCTAGCAGTACATCCTCCTTTGCCTGTGATGTGTTTGATATATTCTTATACATTGATGACCAGTTCTTGACTTAAATTGGTTCGTTATAAAGTATCTATAAAGCAGTGGAAGATGGTTCCCAGAACCAAGTTAACTTACTATCTAGAGTTTCAGAATAGGTTGTATTAAGGTAACATTTGAAAATATTATATGTTTAATGCATGAGTGGCTTTTTTTTCTTACCAGTTAATAAAATGGTATGACTGGTTTTTTTCAGCATTGAATACTGGTTTCGATGCATGGATCTTGATGGGGATGGTGTACTGTCTATGTATGAACTGGAGTACTTCTATGAAGAACAGTGCCAAAAGCTGGATAACATGACCATTGAACCTCTACCTTTTGAAGATTGCCTGTGCCAGATGTTGGATCTTGTGAAGCCACAATGTGAAGGTAATGGTCTTGTATCTGTTTCAGATTAGATAAAGGATGTGATCACTGGGCATATTGTTAATCTACCTGTGTTCACTATTCAAATAGTTACTTTACTTCTAGTCAAGAAGAAATATCAGTTTAACATAGTTGGGTTCAGAGTGCTCCAAAACTGGAGTCCTTTGTTGTGAGCTGGCTTGCTCTCCCATAGAGAAACTGAATAACTTTCTCAGTTGCCTTTCACTTTAACAGATTCCATGCTATAGTTGCAGTATTCTCATTTTATCCATGTTGCCTTGAGATGTAACACTGCAGAGAGAAATACTGTATTTTCTTGCAGAACATGCATCTTTCTCTACCCCCCCCCCACCACCACCACCAAAAAAAAAATCCTGTTTTAAGTGGGGAAAATTGCTTAGTTTGCTGGAAAAAAGCACCCTGGAGATGCTGCATGCCATGTAGTAGCTGCTAAGATAACTGCCATTTGTCTGTTCTGCAGAAGAGGATAGAGTCTTGTGCTAATGCTCTCACAACCATAGTTGTTTCCTGAACACCATAGTGTGCCTGAAACAGCAAGGGAGATGCTAGTAGAATTTGGATGAGGTTTCTGATGTAGAAACAATTTTATTTATAGGAACTTTATATAAAGAAGTAACAGTCTTGCTTACCTCCCTTTGCAAGGGTCTGAGGGGCTAACCGTGTATGACAAAGTAAGTCCTTCTGGGAACATATAGACTGCTTACAGATGTAAAAAAAAGGCCAAACAAACCAACCCTAAAATGGCACTTTACTTTAAATTCCTCACGTCCCTGCTTTACTTTAAACTCCACCAAAGCCAGCACATGCCCAGAAGAGGCATCAGGTTAATTGGACTTGGCTCAGCCAATGTCTTCATGGATCAGGCACTTCAATGGGGCTTTTTGGGGCTTTTATTTAATAGCTGATTCAGCTGATTGATTCAGCTATTAGAAAAAGTACCAAAAAGCCCTGCTGAAGTGCCCGGTGTATACAGAAACTGCAGATCTGGGTTGAACTAACATGTTGATATGTTGCTGCTTCCAGTAAAGCATGGGATAAGGGGTTTTTTTTGGTTTCCTCCCCCCTTCGCTCAAAGTGTCTAGGAAGTGTGGCATTGCAGGAGATGGTGTGCCACACCAGGAAGTTTGTGATATCACACTTCCTGGATATTCTATGTTCCCAGGAGAACTTCCTCTGTCACAGTCAGCTATGACAAGAAAACATTTTTTCCTATATCCTGCCTTCCAAAAACAAGGTGCATATTTTTAAGGGCTTGTTGTATGCAAGCAAATATGGTATTAAGTCACTTCTAGGATAACTTGCTTTAGGCAGTGGCTATCATTATCAAATGTAGGTATCTAAATATAGGATTTTTAAGTACCTAACATGGATTTCAAATCAAATTTGCTTTTAATAATGCTGAACAATTGGCAACTCCTAGTGACCTTGAATTCTGTTAAGGGTTAACTGGGGGTTAGGCAAAATACATGGCCTGCAAGTCAGATTTGGCCCACCAGACCATTCTGTCCTGCCTTCAGGGCCCCTCCAAAAACAACTATTACCTGTCCACGGCTACCCCTCTCAACACTGGCGGGAGGCAGGTTTTCAGAAGTCACATGCCATTGGACCAGGCAGGCTCTGTGCTTCCACATCTGTGGGGCTCCTGGCATGCCATCTGGGAGCCCCATGTGGAGACACTGAGCATGATGGCACACAACTGGACCGATAGTGAATGGGGAGGGGAGCACCTGCCTGGGGGGGGGTCACTTGTGGGTGAGTGGGGAGGGAGCCCTACTATGGCACACAGTTCCCATTGCCAGAGCAGGCAGCAGGCCCTCATGTTAGGGTAGTTTGTCTCATATAGCTTTAGTTGAACCTGCTTGAGTGGTGAATTACAGTATTATTTGAACTTTTGTACCTTAGCAAGCCTTTAGCTTGCTGGACAGATAGGTACGGTAACACTCGGTGCTCCTGCCCGCTGCTGGCAGAGCCCCCCAATTGTGCATAGCTCTGGGTGAATCCCAGGAGCTGCATATCGAGGCATGGAGCCCGCATGGCCTGGCCCACTGACACATGCCTTCAAACTAAACCAGGCTGGATCCATGCCAGCACATGGAGCTCCTGACACTGCAGGCAGAAGTCATGTGCCACCAGGTCAGGCCAGGCCACCTCCATGCCTCCACATGGAGCTTCCCACACTCCAGCAGGGTGCTAAACGTGGTAGCCTAGAGCCAGCCTGGCCCACTGCCACACAACTTCCCATGGCTCCCAGGCTGTGCCCCATTGGGCTGGGCAGGCTCCATGTCTCCACATGCAGCTTCCTGCTAGAGAGCTGGAAGCCTCATGTGGAGACATAGAGCTGGCCTGGCCTGGCCCAATGGCTCATGGCTCCCACCTGCAGTGCCAGGAGCCCCACATGCTGGCACAGAGCCAGCCTGGTCTGGCTTGAAGGTGCATGCCAGCAGACTGAGCCAGCTCCCTGCCACCATGTTCAGCTCCTGAGATTTACTGGAGCTGTGTGCCACCAGAGGGCTCTGCCTGCTGTGGGCCAGAAGTGCCCTGAGGGCCTGCCACCTGCTGGGGCTACTGCTGTTGCTGCTGATGAGGGCTGTGTGCCATGGGATGGGGGGAGGCCTACACCCACCCACACAAACCCCCTCAAAACTCAGCAGGCCCACAAACCACACACATACACTACACAAGAGTAAGACTTTATTTTGAACTAGTATGCCATCACCTGCATACACTATGCAAACACAAATGGGGACAATATTTTTTTTAAATAAAATGTTATAGTAAATGTTTAATTTTTAGTATACAAGTTTTGTTTTGGTTTCTTTTTTGGGGGGGGGTCTGGGTCTGGCAACCGGGGATCTGGCAACCCTTCCAAAAGGGGTACTTACAGGGGCAAGGGGGACTTCTGGTCACACACATCAGGGGTTAGGGGTGGGACTTCCAGTCCCAAGATGGTAACTTGGGGGAGCAGGGCACCTGTGAAAGGGTGGGGCTATCCTTAGAGCCCTTGACAGCTCACCAGAAGTCCATTAAGTAGCCTGCCAGCCAAATAATTGCTCACCCCTGGGCTAACTCAAATATTTTCTCATATTGGAGATTAACATAACCTTTAGTTCATGAAACCTACTTGAGTTTGTTTACAGCGGATTTTGTTATGCTTGGTAACAAAGCTCAACTTGAATACTAAATAAGCATTAAGCTGTACTGACTAATCCATTCTGTAGTATTCTAGTACAAGTAGTAATTTTTATATGCCTTTTCTAAACTTAAGGTACAGCAATGTCCCTCATCCTGCCAGTACCCCCCCCAACCCCAACTTTCACCACCGCAGGTTCATGCAGCTTTCATGAGGAACTGGTAGAAACAACAATACGTTGTTCAGCATGTGGATGAATAGGACTTTGCTGGGGAAGAACCAGCATAGTCTTTGTCAAAAGGAAATCATATCTCTCCAACCTACCAGAGTCCTTTTGTGTGTATCAGTAAGCAGGTGGATCAGGGTGATCCTCTCTGAAGTCTCAGACCTTGTATTGTATTGTATTGTATTGTTGGAGAGGTTTGTGTCCCAATGAACTTCAGAGCTATGTCACCCAAAAATCTTCTACTCCTGGCAAGTTAACCCATGGCAAGCAGGTGGGGGCGGGGGGAGGGAAGGGTCTCGCAAACCACACTCCAGCCCCAGTCCTTGGCAGTAGATCAGGAGGAAGACTATGCCAGGATCTCAGTGGCTGTAAAGCAGGGGTGGGCAAAATGCAGCCTGGGGGCCAGATGCAGCCTGCCAGGCCATTCTATCTGGCCCTCGGGACCCCTAAAAAGTTTAGAAAATTAATATTTATCTGCCCTGGGCATGTGGCCCTCGATGGCTTGCCAAAACTCAGTAAGCGGCTCTCTGCCCAAAATAATTGCCCACCCCTGCTGTAAAAACAGAAGGCCACAGCAAGATGGAAGTCAAGTGTCCTGTTATCTAGGGTTCTCCCTTGCCACTGGGCCCAGATCTTCACCTTGTCAAGATTGTGTGGTTGCTGTTTCCATGCAACAGCTTCCTCACATTCAGCAGTCACACACAGGCTTCTACCACAAGAAACAACACTCTCCTGTACCAACCTCGAAAACCCTGCACCGATGGACCAATGGTGACAGAAATGGGATTAGTGAATCTGGCAGTCTCCAGCCATAAATCTGCACATGGGCAGTGGTAGCCTGGTAATCATTTTGTGCCTGGATTGAGACGGGTGAAATTCAACAGCTTCTGTCATGACTGAGCAGTCCTATGCTCCTCTGCTCAACCCACATGGGAAAGGGGCTAGAAAAGATTCCCTAAAACTATGCTGTCTTAGCTGCTCCTGGCTGGATAATCATGTCCAACTCTCTCTGCAGACAAAAACATCATAAGAAGACAGTTATTTTTACCACATGGAACTTTCATACCTTGGTGGATTACCAAGACAATAAATGACCAGAAAAAAGAGCTACCATCATCTCCAGGGAACTAGACAGATACAACATTGACACTGTAGCTGTGTGCAAAACAAGACAACCTGATGAGGCTCAGTTGAGGGAAGAGGGTGGAGGCTACTCCTTGTGGAAGGGGAAACCAGGCTAGGACAGACTCTTCTTGGCATTGGCTTCACCAACAAGAATCAGCTCATCTGTCAACTTACAGAGCTTCCTGTATACATTAATGAATGTCTGATGACCCTACATCTTAACCTCAGCAACAAGAGTGGTCTGAGAGCAACATTTAGATCCAAGCCCTCCTCAATTAAAAGAGATGCTTGTTCTGCTTGGCAAGATAACCTCACCTCAGCAGAAGAACGAAGTATCAGCTCGTCAAAGCTGAAATTTTAAAGCGGGGTTTGGGAAATCAAAAACCAGTGGTGGCAAGATAAAGCCAGGGAGATCCATCTCTATGCTGACAAACATGACACGCATGGGGTGGGGGGAGGGGGTTGTTGTTGTTGTTTTTCTCAGGCAACGAAAACATTTATGGCCCAGCTTCCTATGCTTGTACTTCCCTGCAATCACAGGATGGCTTGACACTCCTCAAAAGACAATGATTCTATCCAGGCTAGATGGAAATAGCACTTTGAGGCACTCCTGAACCATGAGTCAACCATGGTAGATACGACTGTCAAATCCATTCCCCAACACCCTGAAAGATCATCTTCAATTCAAGGGATTGCTGTTGTCTTGCATCTTGACTTCCAAAAAGTCTTTGACAGGGTCCCTCATCAAAGGCTCTTACTGAAGTTAGGTAGTCACAGGATTACACGTAAGGTCCACTCATGGGTTAGAAATTGGCTTATGGATAGATAACAGAATGAATATAAATCATTTTTTGGATGGAAGGAAATAAACAGTGGAGTCATTCAAGGATCTGTTTTGGGGCCAGTGCTGTTTTTTAGCTCATTTTATAAATATGTTAAAGGGAGTGAGTAGTGAGGTGGCCAAGTTTAAGGATGACACAATTATTCAAAGTGGTAAAGACAAAGGCAGACTGTGAGGAACTACAGAAGGATCTTGTACTATTGCGCAAACAAGCAAATGAATGGCAGAGGAAATTCAGTGTAGGTGCATGTAAAGTGATGCACATGGGCAAAAATACCCAAACTATACCTATACTATGATGGCCTCTACATCAGCTGCTACCACACTAGAAAGGATGATCTCTCATGGCTCACTGATGGGTCTTGAGATTTGCTTGAACCAATCCTTGAGTCAAGGATCTGTCTGCAGAAGTTGCAGGTCTTTCCACAGGGAAGAGGTAGGCTGCGGGTGGGATTCCTCTCATTTCCCTTCCTCTACTCTCTCTTCTCTGGTTCAAGGGCAAGAGGCTTTACCTTGAAATGGGCTGCTGCATGGTTGAGGTTGTGGCACCACTGGGGCTGGTTGGTAGACCG
>NW_005841872.1:852621-871622 GCF_000455745.1 Alligator sinensis
CCAACTTTTGATGTTAGTATTCATTTTCTTGAGGTATGCCTTCAATATGTCCTTGTAGTGTTTCCTCTAGCCACCCTGAGATCTCAGGCTGTTACTAAAACCGGGAGTTGAGAATTTGTTTTGGGAGTCAGGCATCCACACACAAACAGGTCAAGTAAAGCTGGTGCTTGAGGGGTATGGACTCAATGCTGGTAACACTGGCTTTGGCAAGGATGCTGGCATTTGTGCACTGATCTTCCCACTTAATGTGGAGGATTTTCTGGAGGCATCATTAGTGCTGTCTCTCTAGGCTCTTGAGATGACAATGGTAGGTCACCCACATCTCGCATCCCTAGAGTAGGGTGTGTCTGACTGCATTGTAGACTTAAATCTTGATGTCTTTCTGAAGATCACAATGAATAAAGACATTGTGTTGAATCTCCTCATCAATGTTCACTCTGAGAGGTAGCTACTGAAGTAGAGGAAGTGCTCAACTACTTCTGCCAGGGTCGTCTCCCTCTTTTCCTGCCCCTCCGCCGCCAAGTCAGCAGTGCACTGCAGGGAGACAGAGGCAGAGCTGTATGCTGCGACAAGTAGAAGGGGCAGCTGTGGTGCCTGCTGGCCACCTTCCTGGGGCACAGCGCTGATTGAACTGCAGTTTATCCCTTCTCTGAAAGAAAAGTATTTTCAGAAGTTGTCAGCTTTGCTCAAGAACCTTCTAAATTCAGAAGGTGATCTTGATGGTAATTTGGGAAAGGGGCTTACATTAATGTCCTGTGGCAGGCTGATGGAGCACTTGAGTCGTCTTGATGTTAAAAGAGAGAGACCCAAAGTTTGGTAGGCTTCTCCAAAAAAGTTCCAGCATGGCCTGGAGGTTTTCCTCAGTGTGCTCAAGGATGGCGCTGTCATTGGTATAGTGAAGGTCAAGGATGGTTGTTTAGAGTACTCTGGTCTTTAAGTAAAATCAACCCAGATTGAGGAACCCTTCTGTTTGGTATTCAGTGTCAATTCCAAAAGTTTGGCAGTCCTTAATAAAAACCAGGATGACTGTCAAAATGGGGAACAGTTGGAGCAATGACACATCCTTGCTTGAGCCTAGTTTGGATGACAAATGGATCTGTCTCCAATCTACTCCATACAACAGTCGCAGTCTTTGGCAGTGCTACAGCCAAGTTAAAGTATGTCTTGTCTAAATGACTAGCTGACCACATTGTTAGCAGGGATCCTGGTTTTCTCTAATTTAAAAAAAAAAAAAAAAAAAAAACCAAAAAACCCAATTTTCTGGTTAAAAAAGCTAACCCAAAATCCACACTTTTCTGTGGCGTTTCATTTTGATCAGAGAAAAATGTGGATTTTGAGTTACTTTTTTAACCTGAAAATTGGGGATTTTTTTTTTTTTTAATTGGAGAAAACCAGAATCCCTGATTATTAGTCATCCTTTCTGGCTCGCCTTTGGGCTCTCTTAATTTGTTTCAGCATCTAAAACAGGCTCATAAATGTATTTCATAACTTCCCGAGTCTGTTCTGTAATGTACAGATTGTATTATAGCATGCACCCAGGACTGACCTAGCTGTTTCTCTTAAAGTGTTTTAAAATGTGGTGTATACATTTAATTTTCTAGCTGTCTTACAATTTTACTTTTACAACAAAATAATAGGTGTTCTATCATAACTTATTTCTTTGTTCAGCAGTTTTTTAGATGCCAGCTATGCATCACAGTTTGGTCACTTTATGTGCAACGCCTGGGTAAAATTATGAAACTGCCTAAACATAATGGAAAGGTTAATTTACTGTTGTTCTTACTTGGATTTCAACACTCAGTTTTTAAGATATCCTTGTAGCTTAGTAGGCTACAGGAACATAGGTATATTGTTATGCATGGCTACAATTTTTTTCACTGAACATAGTAATTATTCTGAAGTTCCACTCCCTACCCACCAACCCTGCCAGAATTAAGGGCTATTTAAATTGTAAGAGATGTCCTCTTAATTTTGTTGGAATAGACTGACTGAAGCACTTAACCACTGTTGAGATAAGATCTGCTAACTGCTGAGGTAGTTGAACAGCTTGTTTTGGGTTTTGGAATGTTATGGTTTTAAATAAAGCCTAGATCAAATGTAGGCCCAATGCTAGATGCAGGTGGTAAAACTGTAACGTCCAGATTTGAGGTCAAGAAGAAATTGTTTCCCAGTTCAGATTGGGAGGAATCTTGTGGCAGAAGGAGAGGAAGGGAAGAGCAATTATGATCTTTGCAGCATGGAGCCCAAATCTAGATGGATAAAAACTGAACAACAATTAAATGATGGTACATCTTTCAGTGCAAATGGCAAAAAAATGAAATTGTTAAACATATTTCAAAGCTTTCTTTTTTTTGCCATTTGAGTGAGACGCATCTGCTTGGATCATTTGTGTATATTTATCTAATTAATTTCTGACTACTGTGGGAATCGGGCATTGGTGGCATTTAGTACTTAAATATATATTTTAATGTCTGCTTCACGTGTTCTAATTTTTAAGCTGATACACATTAACCACACTATGCCAACTATGCTGGACGGGGAGAGGATGAACCATTGACATGCTTTTTTTTAATGTCAGTTTCAAAACTATAGAATTCAAGTCACTGTGAGATGGGTCATTAAAATAAGAGCTAATGGCCTTTAAGCATCAGTTTCACAAGTGACTACGTAGTCAGAGGCATATTTTAGTGATTAAATGTTGACTTAAAGTTTTTAAATATGCAAATGTATGAAACCAGTATTAAGTAAGATGGGGAAAGTGTTACAATTCCTTCACCTTGGGTACCCCACATAATCAAATCACTAAGGTGCTGGCAGTACTGCAGCTGAACATCATAATTTGAACTGGAGATAGTTTCCCAGTGCAGAAAGCTGATCACCTTCTGAATTTTGGAGGTTCTTGAGCAAAGCTGACTTAACTTCTGAAGACACTTTTCTTTCAGAGAGAGGATGAATTGCAATTCAATCGGAGGTTTATTTTTAAAGATCTTCTTTCCTGCTTTCTTGATCTCTTTTCCAGGGAAAATCACTCTCCATGACTTAAAGAAGTGTAAGTTGGCAAATGTCTTCTTTGATACGTTTTTCAACATTGAAAAATACCTTGATCATGAGCAAAAGGATCAGTTTTCTGTGTTGAGGGTAAGTGCTTAGCAAAGTATCTTGTTTAAATGCTAATATGTAAAATGTAATATCATTATATTAAACTGTTAAAATTGATTACATTTAGGATAGTGATAATGACAGCCAAGAGATCTCTGACTGGGAAAAGTATGCTGCTGAAGAGTATGATATCCTTGTAGCAGAAGAGGCAGCTAGTGACCAGTGGAATGATGGGTAAGAATGAAATGGAAATGCTGATTATAAGACCTTGCTAAACTGTAGAGCACTAATTGTTAAACCCTTGCGTTGTCCTTTGTGACATTGCCCTTGCAGAACTTCATGGCAGGAGTCGCTTGCATAGCTATGTGGCTTAGGAACCTTTTGAGCTGTACACTGGATGTTAGTGAGAACGGCAGGAGGGGCATGCATGTATCAAATGATGCATCCCATTCTCAGAAACGAGCACTTATGGAACTGGCTGAAATTTCACAACACTTTTAAAAGTCAAAGGCCTTATTTCATAACAAGAATCTTGACTTTAAAAAAAAATGTAATACCAAGCATCTACACTTTCTTTTACTGAAACCCTGTTTTTTCACAGACTAAAAAGGTTCATTTGGAACCCTGAAAATGGTATCTTTGGAATTTCATAATTTTTTTTCCCATTTCTAATTAAAATCTTCCCATTTCCAATTATTCTTCAGTTTTCTATTCATTTGCCAAACCAGTTGCAAAATCAGTCTCCCTTATTTGATGCTTAGATGTATACATTTTGGTTTAAAGTTAGTGTGTTTTAATGTTCATGCCTGAAATAATGTAGTTGCCACTTACAGTTTTGGGCCATTATTGATACTTAGCTTTTAAAAGGTTTTTCGGGTGTCAAGTTTAGTAGACAAGGTTCTTTGGGTGAATCTGATATCTTTTATTAGACCAACACAAATAGTTGGAAAACAATTATTAAGCAAGCTTTCGGGTTCAAAAACCCTTCATCAGGCTAAGGAAGTTTCAGCAGTTGGTGTGTGCTCTTCCTGGATAGAATGAAAAGTAAAGAAGCCAGAGGCTGGGCTGGTCTGCATACAAGACAGGCAGTGAGTGAAAATGTAGATTGAGGAGTCAATGGGTGAGAGACAGGCTGGGGAGGGGGGGGAAAGAGAGAGAAGGGGGATGAAAGTGGAGAAATACCTGGGGAGTCAGATGGCAGGCAGGTTATAATGTGTCATAAATCCAATGTCTATATTTAGTCCATGACTTTTTAGTATCCAGGAGGTTGATGAAGTGGAGTGCATAGGCTCGTCTTTGGGAAGTGTTTTGTAGGTTTCCTTTGAGGATCAGGACTAAGAGATTGGAGAGAGTGGTTTTCTTGTGAGAAATGTGCCCTCACAGGTAATTGGGTATTTCTGTCTTTGATAGATTTCCGGTGTGCGTTTATTCTGGTGCGCAGTTGTTGTTTGGTCCCTCCTACGTATTTTCCATCGGGGTACTTGGTGCATTGGATGAGATATATTACATTTCATGGGACCAATCTTAAGGCCAGCATCCGTGACCGGTTTCTTTAAAGCATCCTGCATCCCTTCCACAGATGTCTGCAGTATGCTGACTCCCGGTGGTTCAGCCAGATTTATCTTAATAGTAATTCTGGAACGTATGGTTAGTTTCTAGGCCTGTATTCCAGGAAACTGCATCCCTTTTTAAGATGCAGGGAAATTAATTGTGCTAAGGATACTGGTGCAATTGTGTTAATAATGCCTTACATTGTAACATACTGAATCAGTTTGTGGTGCCATAGAATAGCAAATCAGCCACAATGATATTCCACATTAAATTTAATTAAATTAAATGTGGAATATCTTCATGGCTGTTCCGTATTTTTCTTTAAACTGAACATGTGGCCTGCGGCCCAGACCACGGGGCTGCCCATGTCCCATCCTGAAGAAGAGTTGATTGTCAGTCCCAGACATGCAGCTGTTCCATACCTGATCCCTGAGACCAGACAGGATGGAGTTTCTGGTCTTGGACCCAGATGCCACCACCTGATTTCCAGAGGCAGTTCCAGGTCTGGGACATGGCGCTATTCCCCACCCAACCCCTGGTGCACCTGGCAGTCATACAGTTGGGATCAGAGGAGTTTGCCTGATTCCAAAAAATTACACAACCTGACATGCACATCTGGCATGGCAAGACGCATAGTTTCTTGGATCAGGCATAAAATTTCTCAGATCCCAATCTCGTGATCACATTGGTCTACCAAAGGCCTTAGTCCTGATGGACCTTATGGCAAGATCTTGCTGGTCTTTCTTACTATGTAATTTAACAAGAGCTGCTTCTGTAATGGTAATATGCACCCAAGTGCCTCTGGCCCTATTATTCTCCAGCCGCTGTATCATCTTGTCCCAAGTCCCTTGCATCAGGTTGGTACCAGAGTTCTCGCACACAATAGCAAGCTCATCTGCCAGACCTCCTATGGGGTAAATAAATACTGTAGTCCTGTTTTACAAATGTAGAAATGAGACATACCCTTAAGTCCAGGTCTATAAAGGTAGCGAAGGGATCTGGGCCTCCATGGCTTGCCTTGGTCATAGCCTGTGATGCACCTGGGAATGAGAAACTGGTCCCCTACATCCCAACACCCTGGGATTCCATTACTGTGTATCCAGTGTTCTGGAATGACAGGCCTGAAGACTCCTCGTTGCTCTGCTGACTAGTTTTTACAGATGATTTTGACTTCAGGGAACTCCAGAAGAAAACAACCTATCCAGTTGTTTTCCAATGAGCTATTCCTGAAACCACCCTACTTCTACCCCCATAGTGTCTATAAAATCAGAATTTTCATTAGATCATCAGGGAATGATTTGACCTGTTCTTCTTGCAGTCTGTCTTGATATCAGTGATGTATTACCTGCAACTGAGACGGTGAAGAACTATCCTGTTTATGGATTTGTTGGTCAAACATGCATATCAACTTCACACCTTTGAGTATCAGATCTCTAGTGTCACACTGGTATAAACTGAAGTTCCAAAATAGCGTTTGGGGCTACTTCTATCCAAAGATGAGTGCAGATGGGAAGGGAAGCAATTTCGTTTTTAAAGCTTGAACGTTTCTTGACTTTACCTACAAAATTCTTTTGAATCCAGCTATAAAAAAAAAAAAAAAAAAAAAAATTACTTAAATATTGCTAAAGGCACAATTTACCAGTATTTGCGTGGTCTTGCTTTTTACTTTTTTTTTTTTTGCTTTTCTTTGCATCATTTATCAGTTAGACTTAATGTTTAAGGGTAGATACTTGTGACAAGTGTCCTAGTTTACTTAAATCTGTTAAGTGGGACAGTGTACTTCTGTTGTCTTTTATTGGAGCCATGACTAATTGCATCTTGTTGAAACATGCTTCTATGCTGAAATCCTGTATTATCAAATTTAATAGAAACCCCTGGGTTGGAAGCATTTAATTAGGGTATTTCAAATGCATCAAAACTAGGACACTACTATGTGAACAGTTATAAGTTAAGCTTAGTAAGCAAGTTTCTAGAAGACTAGAAGTAGACTTATTAGAATCTAAAGAGCAGGAGAAGAAAAGTTGTAGTTGGTTTTAAAGAGGCATTTTTATAAACTGAAATTTGGTTCAGTTTAATGCAGGTTTTATTTTAATTAAAAAAAAAAAAAACAACAACCCTTGTTTAAAACAAATTGATTGAAATGTCTCAACCCTTAATATTTCCAGTTCTTTCCAGATAACCATCAAAAATGTTTAAACCTTAATACCAGGGTATGGAAGGGAATGGATTATGCTAGACATGTCCCATTCATTACACACACTCCCTCCTAATGTAGGGGTGTACAATCTTTTGCTCGTGGGGCCATATCTGATCCTCAACCCATGGGAGTCCTCACCTATTTGACCCATGAGGCTCCCCATGGATCTGTGGGGAGCCCTGTGAGCTGTGGCCCTGCATGCCAGATCAAGTGTGCAGGGTAATGAGGGCCCAATCCCTGTATGTGGGGGGCAATACAAGGCCTCTGGTGCCCAGCTGCAGCCCCAGCCAGATGGGGGCCAGAACAAGGAGCACTGCTGCTCTAAAGCATCTACTATTTGCTGCTGGCAGATACTGGGCTAGGTGGACTGTTGTTGTTGTTCCCTGTTGTATAAGAACTTGTAAGCAAAGTATGTTTCATTGGTGAAAGAAATGCAAGGCAGTTCTAGCTTGCTTATTCAAAAAATAGCAACCCTTTGGCTAATAATCAGTTGCAGTCACAGTAGAAAAGTTTGCACAACATAGAACTAAGTTGACACAGTCCTCTTGAGTTACTGCATTATATAAGGAAACTTCTTAGGTGCCTAAGATTCCTGGTAGACAAGATCTCATGCCAGGATCTTTAGTAACAGCTGCCTTTGTTGATATGGTACAAGTGCCTGAAAATCAAGTTCTAAGTTCAGTGTAAAAGGTTTCCAAGTTTAATTATTTGGCAATATCAACACTGATGTTCATAGTTTCATAGTTTTAGGGTCGGAAGGGACCTAATAGATCTTCTAGCCCGCCCCCCCGCCAGGGCGGGAGAACAACAAAAGACCCCTAAACAAAAAACGGGACTCAAATGAGTCCAGCCAGGTAGGTATCCAGCCTCTTCTTAAAGATCCCCAGGGTAGGGGCCAGCACCCCCTCCCTTGGAAGTTGGTTCCAGCTCCTAGCCGCCCTAACTGTGAAGTAGTTTTTTCGGATGTCCAATCTGTACCTCCTCTCCATCAACTTGTGCCCATTACTCCTTGTTATGCCAGCAGGGGCTAGGGGGAACAGCGTCTCCCCCAAACCCTTCTGGTTCCCCCTAGTGAGTTTATAGACGGTCACCAGGTCCCCCCTCAGCCTTCTCTTGTGGAGGCTGAATAGGTTCAGGTCCCGCAGTCTCTCACTGTAGGGTCTGCCCTGTTGTCCCCGGATCATGCGGGTGGCCCTCCTCTGGACCCTCTCCATGTTGTCCACATCCCTCCTGAAATGGGGCGCACAGAACTGGACGCAATACTCCAGCTGCGGCCTGACCAGCGTTGCATAGAGGGGGAGGATCACCTCCCTGGCTCTACTCGAGATGCACCTGTGGATGCACGACAAGGTCCAGTTAGCCCTGCCAACCATGACCTCGCATTGTCGGCCCATGTTCATCTTGGAGTCAATAATGACACCAAGATCCCTTTCCGCCTCCGTGCTCTCAAGTAGGGAGTTCCCTATCGTATAAGTGTGCTGCTGGTTCCTACTACCCAAGTGCAGCACCCTGCACTTGTCCGTATTGAAATGCATCCTGTTCCTGTCTGCCCACCCCTGTAACCTATCCAGATCCTTCTGCAATCTCTCTCTCCCTGCTAGCGTGCTCACCTCCCCCCAAATTTTGGTGTCATCAGCGAATTTAAACAGGTTGCTTTCCACCCCAACATCAAGATCGCTGATGAAGAAATTGAACAGCGCAGGCCCCAGGACCGAGCCCTGGGGGACTCCACTACCCACCTCCCGCCAAGTCGAGTATGATCCATCCACCACCACCCTCTGAGTGCGACCCTTCAGCCAATCTGCAATCCATCTGACCGTGTAGGCATCTATGCCACAGTCGCCCAGTCAGTTGTCAGTTCCTGACAATATAAGTAAAATCTAGCTCCTGACATCATAGAATCAGTGTAAGTGTTTCTAGGAATAAGCAATTCCACTATAGATTTTGAATAACTTTATTTATGATTCAGGATTTCAGTCTATTAGAATGCATTCTGAAAAGAGGAAGGTGAGGCATTGAGGATGCTGATATTTATTTTTTTTAAATGGCATGAGTTTTGTGGTATATAGGCTATGAGGAATAGGTAAGGTGCTGTGTAAATGCCTGCATGTGTACAACTGGAAAAGTTTGTATTTCCTGTGAGTACATGGATACCTTAAACCAGAAGGAACAGAATGTAATGCTGCTGCTGCAGAATTAGTATTTTATTTACTCTTTGAAAGCACAAGTGTCCTCAGGCACAGAATATGCTTAGCTTCATGATGTAGGACAGATGGAAGCCCACCAAGAGAGTGACTGATATCTTCATGCTGTCGCTCCTGAAGACTGGAAATGGTTGCTGTTATCTCTTTGCTTACTGCAAAATGCTACACAAATAGTGCATTCTGGATGTTTGCCTTTTAAAACAATGTATTTCAGACTCCAAAAGAAGGAATTAGTGGTGTAAAAAAGTGTATTACAATGTCAGTTACCAGTCTCCTAATTATGAAGAGGCACATTTTGTTAGAAATACTTGTTTTCAGGTGGTTGCAACTCTGAATAATTAACCTTTTAGGATGAAATTCCTCATGCTTATTCAGACCAATGGTGAGCTTTTTGGGAAATCTTATTTTCGTGTTCAAATAATACCAAATAGAATTTGTTTTGTATCTTGATTGACTGGGATATTTTTTGCCCCAAAACTTGAGTAGCTTCCTTTTTTAAATTTAACCCAATTATATTTCTTTCTTGTGATTTTGCTTCTCTTTTTTTGGTAACAGCACTTAGAATCCCCATGTCTTGGAGTGGATTGATATAAATACAGTTGATTTCAAATTGCTGATTTTAAATAAGCAAGCCAAATCCCAGTTTAAATTGTTGATTTTTATCAGCTTTCCCATTGTATATATTTTTTGCTCTTTAAAGAGAGGTTAATTTTCATTGGTTGTTATAACAATTAAATATATAGAATCATATATGTTGATTTACAACCAAATAAAGGTTTTACAGTAGACTTGGTGCACATGATTCCTATGTACACAAACTAGATGGATGCAGTTTTACAAATATGTAGCTTGGTACATTTGGGTTGTTAGAAATTCTACAATTTGTGCCCCCTAAAAGGGTGAAATATATATTTCTTATTCATTAAATGATTAACTTCTTGCTCATATTTGTTCCAGCTGCATTAAGTTGCCATCTTAAATTTTGTTTAACTAAACTTTAATATTTTAGGTATAGATTTTTTTTTTTTTTAAATGGTGTGTATTTACAACTCTACTAGTGTTTGATAAAGTACAGTATCAACTGTTATAGTATTAGAAGTATGGTGTTTGGTTAGTGAATTAAACCATTTTTTTTTCAGGTCACCCTAGGGAAAATTTTCTAAAATGTCTAGGCAAAAGTTATTTGAGTTTAAGTTCTGACTTGTCTAAGTCTCTTTAAAATGAGATGCTCTCTTTTTCTAGGCTGTTTTGAAAACTTCTACCTCCTTTCTTCCAAGCTTTTAGAACTCATAAGTAGGGATCCTGGTTTTCTCCCTTAAATTCCAAAATTCTCTGATTTTTAAAAAACAAACAAACCACAAATCTGTTTAATTTAAACCCAAAATGTGTTTTCCACAATTAAAATGAAATGACGCACGCACACGCCTCATAGAAAACTAGGGTTGGAAGGGACCTCAGGATGTCATCTAGTCCCACCCCCTGTTCAAACCAGGACCATCCCCAGATAGATCGTTCCAGCCAGAGTTTTGTTGAGCCAGATACTTATACCTTCATGTGTGTGTAGTATGTATGTATAAGTATTGGTTGAACACGTTTTATTGATATTCACAATTTAAAGCAATTTAGAAGCCTACCAGTGCCTCAAACGTTATAATGAAATGAATTCTAAGTACCTCTATTTTGGGTTTTTTGGTTTGTTTTTTTTTATCATGGGGAAATCGGAGCTCCCCCTGTCCCCTTCGCTCACCAGGACACTGGTCCAGCTACAGCTGTCCCCCACCCCCGCTGCTCTGTGATGCCAGCAGCCCTGATAAGCTGGTGCTCTGCCCATGCCCCCTGCCCCACAGCATGTGGGGAAGGGGGTGGGTGTGTGGGCATAGGCAACACATCAGTGGGGACATGAGAAGGTACATTTTCTCCCCCCTGGATTTCTGCACCCACAGTGGGACATGGGGCTGCAGCCTGGCTGGACCAACGTCAGGCAGGAGCTACTTCCTCCACAGCCCAGCAGGCAGGACTCTGCTCAGAATGGAGTGCCATGCTGCTGTGGCTGCTGATATGAGGCATGCCACCTGGCAGCAGTGGAGGAGCACAACTCCATGCTGTTGCAACTGGAAGCCCTACACCAGCCACACTGCCAAGGTGAGGTGCAGTGGCATGGAGTTGTGCCCCCCTGCACAGTTCACTGTTGTGATTTGTCTTTAAAACATCCTCAGCAAACATGTACTGCCTGAATGGCTCATCTCTAGCCCTGAAATGGATTATGGGAGGCATAGATTGATGCGTGATTAGCAGGGATCCTGGTTTTCCCTGGAAAAAAAAATCCCTGTTTTTTTTCAGATTTAAAAAAAAAAAAAGTAACCCAAAATTCACATTTTTCTGATTTAAGATGAAACACCACTATATAGTGGTGTTTCATCTTAATCATGGAAAAATGTGGATTTTAGGTTTGTATTTTTAATCTGAAAATTGGGGAAAAAATTTTTCCTCTGAGAACCAACATTTCTGGTCATCAGTAAATGTCCATGTTCTAGCAACCTTTTCCTCTGTTAGGCATCCACCCTTATACTTTTTGTGTTACTCCACCTTATTTTCTTGCCAATGTTTGTAAGTGCTTGATCCTTCTGCTGCTTTACTGCCTGCAATTTAACTATGCTGTTGGGTATTTCTCGCTTCAACATTTTTTTTGAAATTCTTTCCAAATTTCAACAGCACCCAGAGCAATACAGCAGCAATCTTTCTGTAGCTTGTCCAAGGCTATGGAAATAGGTTTTAGTGTATTCAGTATATCATCTACATTTCTCTTTAATCCCATGTTAACTACTCTAGTCATTATACATGCATCAGTTCTGTCAAGATTTTCTTCATAGATGGTCATCAGAATCGGCCAGTTCTTAATAAACAGCTCAAAGCAGCCAACCACTGAATTCCATCATACATCTTTGGAGAGAATTAGCTTGGATTCCCCCAGCTCTGGTCAGTGAAGCAGAAGCAAATTTTGTTGTTAGGTAAATATTCTTTTCAATTTCAACATTTTCCTTTGTTCCTGGAGTACTTCAGTCGTCTTAAATCTAAGACGCATCAAATGAACACTGCGGTCGCATGTTATAAGTTTCAGGTTTGCTTCATTATCTTCTACAGTTCTTCTCATTTTTGCTACATTTGCAGCATTGCTGGTGACAGCGTTACACACATGACATTTGAGTTTTTGCTCAGGTCTTGTTGTAGCTTTTGCTGCTAGTTCTTTTAAATGGTTTGCAGTATAGACATTTCCTGATGTATCAGTTGTGTCTGTGAGATTAACAGTCCTGTCTTCTGTTGTCACCCAAGCACATACTACTGGGTTGTTGGGTACATTACAAGAAACATTGAAGGGAAACGTGTTTATCTGAGTCTTGATGAATGGAGCACACTGTTCAGTTTCCTTCTCATACACTGTATCCAGAAGCATTCCAGCAATACCTGTTCTGCTGGATGGAGTGTAACCTGGTTGCAATGATTGAACCACTCAGTGAAATGTTTGTTCTGGACAAGATGAAAAGAAGAACTTGTTGCTAGTTCATTTCTGCAGTCTTTTCATCTATGTTGTCCTGATGGACTTTGCTGGTCCTAATTATGAACTCATCCATAGCTTTACTTGGTAATGAAGAAAGTCTCTTTTTGGATGCAGGTAATTCACTAAGCAGTGTTTTGTTGAAGTATTGCTGGTGGTACCAGTAAATTATTCTGAAGTTGCAGACATTGCGGATGATGAATGTTCATAACTTCTTGCATCAAACCTGGACCTGGAAACAAAATGGTTTAAAGAAAAAAAAACCTCTCACTGAGTAGTACTCGGTGCAGCTCCACACCAAAACCAAGACCACCCCAACCTCAGTGATTAGGCTCCAATGTGCTGCTGATGCTATAGTGTGTGCTCACTCGGAAGCAGACCTTGAGGCAATTTGTCAGTCTTTTGTCAAAGCATACGAAAAAATGGGACTGATGCTTAACTGTCAGAAACTTTAAGGTCCTGCATCAACAAGCTCTTAATGACCAGTGCCCAGCTCCAATACTTCAGATTCAGTGAGGCTCTGGAGAAAGTTGAGTATTTCCTGTACCTTGGAAGCCATCTCTCACAGCAGGCTGACATCGCCATTGTCTCAAATGTGCAAGTGCAGCCTTTGGACACCTGCAGAAATGGGTGTTTGAAGATCATGACATCAGCTCTGAAACCAAGTTCACAGTTTATCAAGCAATCGTGTTCCCCATCTTACTGTATGGAGCTGGGACATGGACAAATGTACAGGGGACACCAAGGCACTGGAGAAGTACCATCAATGCTGCCTGCAAAAGATGCTTCAAAGTCAGTAGATAGATAGATGCACCAGCATTAGCATCCTCTTGCAAGCAAACACCACAAGCATTGGGGCAATGATTGTGTGGCATCAGCTCTGCTTGGCCAGCCACGTCGTCTAGATGTCTTGACTCCACGCTACCAAAGGAAGTTTTATTCTCCTAGCTCAGTCAAAGTGTACACTCGAAGAGGGCAGAGAAAGTGCTTTGAGGACGTCCTTAAGGCCAACTTGAAAAAATTCTACATCATCTGGTAGAAAGCTATTGCCCAGGACCTCCCCCAAATGAAGGAAGAGTCTACTGCATAGATCTCCGTACTTGGAAACCTTACGATGACAACAGGAGACGGACAAGTGGTAGAAACAGTATGTCACGGACTGGATCAAGAACCCAGAGCCACCTCCATACCTCACAGAACAGTGTGCCCGAGCTGCAACAGAGTCTGTTGATCCTGCATAGTTCTCCTCGGCCATCTTCAGGCCCACGGAAAGGACAGTCATGGAAGACTCTCATCAACTGTGAGGGATTGACGATGATGATAATACTCTGCAGTGCTTAAAATTGTAAATGAAAGATTCCTTCTGCAGCATGTTTTTGTGTTTTTAACCGGTGTTTTAACTTGCGTAACTTTTTCAAATCCAGTTCTATTGGGCAAATATTCAACAAATCATAACGGTTATCTTGTACTTAAATGCTTTTCTTTGTTTTTCAAGCTGTTTTATATTGGTATTCTTACTTTAAAATGGATAAATTCCTATTAACTCTTTCTTTACTTTGGGCTTGCTTGTATATTTGCTTACACTGAGCAATACAACTCATTTCAGAAGCACAGGGGTAATACTAAAATGTGTAACTGACACAATTCCTACAAACTAGCACATGTATTAGATTTTAAACACAAACATTTTGAAGTAATCCATCCAAAATAACTAACGTTGTCATTTACTAACATTGCAGTATATGGTAGGTAATCTGTATGAATGGTTCAAAAATAGTGAACTTACTAATTGATCCAGATGCCTTGGACATGTCTATATCGCCATCTTCAATTTCATTGCCTTCAGAGTATTTTTCATAATGTTGTCATTCGGGCTACCAGGCCTTGCATCTCTGTACGATTTACATTTGGCATGTTTCTCTTTCCCAGTGGCACAAGAATTCCTTGAAAATATTACTATATAGGGTCTTTTTTGCGACCTGCACCCATAGCAGTGTTTTTTCCCTCCAGCTTCCATGTGTTGAAATCAAGACTATTCTATGTTCCACAGAAGGTTGTTTGTTCCTTTTCCTACGCTGTCATGAACCCAGTGTTGATTCTTTCTGTTCTCACTCTGCTCCTTCTCCCTCCTTCACACGAGAAATTAGCAACATACCAAGACACCCATCTGTGACACAACCTCCCACACCCTTCATCTTCTTTTCCACTCCTCCTTTCCCCTGCTCTCCCACCCCCAAACAGTCCATGATTTCTGCTATTGTAACCCCCTAGCCTTTTTGTGCTGCAGTATTTTAGTTTAGAGAAAGAAAGCACTTGAAGTTGTTTCCATCTCTGTACATATGCAAAGGGACCAAGAAAGGTCATTTAACTGAAGTATCCAGAACCACTCAGAAGTAGGGTTGGTCCCTTCTTGGTTGTTTTTTTTCCGAGCACATTGGGTACAGAATCATAAATATTCATAATTTGAGAGCTGAGCTAATCAGAGCTCAGGCTGAGGGAATGAAATGGGAGCTTGATACCATCCAGGTGGGCTCAGTGGATAATATTGATCACAGAGTACACAATGCTGTCAGGAGCCAAGTTCCAACACCTGTGGACTTCTACTGATGCTTTACATTCAGTAGGCCCTGTATCCCTTGCAGGGTTAAGTTCCTAATGCATGAAATATTGTCATATTTTTATTATGCCCTTAATTGAATGCATGTGTGGCCAAGTCACTCACTTTAAGGTGTAAGGCCCCTGACGCATTATACTTAAGACATTAATTGGTTAAATTACAAGTACTACCATCTGTTCACTGTGGAATAAACCAGTGATTCTCAACCAGGGTGCCAATGCTCAGGCTTATCTCTGCCTGAACGGTCCCCCACCTCCACTGCCCAGCCCCTTTGCAAGGAAGTACTGTACTATATTAACTCAGTTTTTGAAAGTGGGTGCCACTCCATTCACGAAATTCATGGAGGGGTACTTCAAATCCAAAAATGTTGAGAACAACTGAAGAAGACGCATTCAATTCACAGGACGTCTATGTAAACCCCCTCTTCATAAAGAACAGGCAAATTCATGGCAGCATTTGACTAGAGAGTAAACTAGTCCTAGAAAAAAAGTAAAATTGGTATAACTCCTTAAGTTTTGCTGCCTTCAGCCCCATGTTTCCCTTACTCTTAACTAAAGCTTTATCTCAAAACTATAGCTTCTAAGACGTATGTAGCTTTTAGTGAACTAATCCCTAGATATTTCCTTGGGTATCTGGACCCTACTTTAATTTCCATTTTTATTCCCTGTCTGTTTTCTAGGTATGATGCAGAACCAAGTCCTGTAGACCATCAGAAGGCTAACGTCCTAAAATTTCAGGTGGATAAAAAGCCTTTCTTTGAGATGCCTTCCCATCTTGCTGATGTAGACTTGGATGAGTATGACTATGAAGAGGACTTTGAGTGACTGCAGTCAACATTTGCAGAAGAAAAAAGGACAGTCTGCAGCAGGTCTGCCAAACACCTATACAGATTATCAGTGTTTTTTGTTTCCTTAGTTCTTTGTGTTACAAAATATTATTTAATCATTATACTGCCTTTTAAAGAAAATGACGTGCATTTGTATGGAATGATGAAAGTTTTTGTATTTATTCAATAGTCTATAGCTTGTAAAATAGATTAAAATATTTATTTATAGTTGTTGCATAATTTCTTAATGGAAGAGTAAAGATGTTTGAGTTCTTTAAAGTACTCCACGATTTTTTTTTAAAAAGATGATTATATAATTCTCTAGAGTTTTTATGTAGTGCACTGATCACCTCCATCTTATACCTGTGAATGGAAGCATCTGTTCTGGGATGGAAAATTAGGAGACTGTTTAGATGACTTCCAGGGCTCTTTCTCCCATGACAAAAATCTAGAACTTGGCAAAGAAGAGGGGCATGGCTTTGAGTCCAGTGATTCAGCCTGTCAAGTAATAGTGTACTCGGAAGTAACAAGCTGAATATATTTGTGCAATTGATTAACTACTAATGCCTGATATGAGCTGCTCCTCTTCATGTCCACCCCTTTCATTCTTCTTGACTTAAACTTTGCCTGTCCTTTCATTGATGTCCAAAACAAAAAAACATTCTTTAATGCTGAATTCTATTCAAGTATTCATGCTTGATCCCAAATCTGTCTGTTCTTCCAGACTGAAGGAACCAATTTTTAAACCCTTTGTATAAATGTTACTTGAGTTGTGATGTGCACTAACTTGTGGGCATTCAGTGCTTTTGTCTGTTTCCTCCTCTTCGGTTGTTAGCTTATTGACACATTCCATAGAAATTCAGTGTCACAGCAGCTTGAAATTGTTGCCTCACTTGCCTACATGGGGCAAGAGATTGCAAACAAAAATGTTTTGTACATTGTACATGAAAACCTGTTTAATACTAAATATTGCTGAAAACTTCCCATATCTAAATTTTCACTTTTGCATTTATGTATTCAGGGCACTACAACCTTAAGATTTTTTGAATAACAAAAATATTAACTTGTACAGTAAGCAGTGTAGATCTGTTTTAAAAATCATGTTTGTATTTTCAAATAAAGATTTTCATACATGTAATCAGTTGGTATTACTGTATTCCTGGCATGCATTTCATACAACAAAATGTCTTAATATTTAAAACCCCTTTAAACAGTATGGGTTATAGAAATACGCATTTTGTCGTTTGAATGTACAGTTTGGATAAATTTGGCACATTTGAAACTAATCAGAAATATCCACTGGCTTGTTTTACTTCCCAAAGATTTGCACACTTCTAAGCTGCAGAAAGGGTGCTGTTCCACTCAACTTAGGGTCTTCTGTAAGACGCTTAGTAGTTCGTCATCTCATGAATGTTACATATTGAAAGTATACACTTCTCAGCATGAGCTGTAGTGTTAATTTCCAGTATCAAAGTGTAATAGGAGAAAATAATTCTCATTCGAATCACAGATAGAATCTATAAATAGAACCTAATTTACTGATTTTTGCAAATTGTCTACAGGAAGGTCAGATAAATTTAACTTCTGTAATCTTGATTAACTGTCTTGTAACCACCATCTTAAGCCAAACTTCTCAAGAGAACTTCTGGAGAGCTTAGCTTTGAGCTTTGTCATCACTCCCTGAAATACCAGGGAGAGGGATGAGTTACCTAGCTGTGAGTAAATTGACCTTCCAGAGCATGCTCAAATACAACTCTGATACATGAAGACTGGACCTTCCTTGCCTGGATTCCCTTTTATAAAGATGTCAACTTGAGTGTCTGTTTACAAGTACTGTTGCTACTAATACCCACTTCTCACCCAGAGCTGACTTCTCTACATTTTAAATGCAGAATTCCTAGTCAGAAAAGTAACACTGATGGTGTGAAGTTCCTGTAAAACTTGCTTTTGTAGGAAAGCTATCCAGACTGCCTTGTGCAGGAATTAAGTTGGGGTCTGTAAGCCAAACCTGCTCTCTGTTAACACTTCTTACAAACTGCTTTCTCTTCCATGTAATGGGCAGCATTGGTACTGCCTCCAAAACATTCTAATGATGCATAAATTGATAGAATCCTTCTTGCTTTCTCACACTTGTGTTCAATTCCTGCCAAACTAAAAGAAACAGAAGGGTAAATCTCAGACAACAGCCCACTGAGATCCCTCAGTGTGTTTTTGCATGTGCTGGAACACTTGGATTTGGAGATTATGTAGATTTAACAATACCTGTAGGATATACAGCACCTCTTCCTTGTGTTCTGCAACAAAGGGACAAAGGATGGTACATGCTTGCTCCTCAGTTCCACCTCATCCAAAATGCTAAGTTTCATGCAGTTCTGAAGAGGGGGAGGAAGTTGCAATGCAGATGTGTGCATGGACAATTTCTTTTGAGCTCAATAGCTAGTAAACATCTTACAAGTGACTCGTCTATATGCACAGCCTTGATATGAGTGACTTCAAATCAGTGTGGTGTGCGTGCATGTGTGGTTGGGGATGGTTAGAGTCCCTATGGCAAACAGACTGAAAGCCTTGTCAAATGTTTCTTCTCCTCAAGAGGCTTCTGTGATGGTGTAATGCAGAGGTGCTCAACCCCTGCTTCACTGGGGACATTGCTCCCCTACTGCCAAATTTCCAGGCCTGTGGGGAGCCCTGTACCCTACACACTATACTGGGTGTCCAGTCCTAGTGTGCAGGACCAGGTGGTGGTTGCATGGGCCTCAGTGCCAGATCCTGGGGGGGGAGGAGAAGGAGGCAGGCTTACAGCTTACCTACTCCTTGCTGAGGTTACTGCCACTATGAAAGCTGTTTTTTGTGGTGCAAGTCATTAGTTCAAAGAGCCCATCTGAGTTGTACCACTTAACACAGCAGGACACTACTAAGTGTACTTTTCTGCTATGAATGAGGATGGCTAATTGAAA
>NW_005841872.1:871632-914115 GCF_000455745.1 Alligator sinensis
CTCCTCTCAACCTGTATACTGGATAGTTCCCAGAAAGAAATACAGTATAGCTCTAAATGAGGTTCTTTTGCTTGGTCTTGGATCAGAAGTTCCAAGATTAGGGTGAAGCCTACAGTTCCTTCCAAAAAACTGGGTTCCAAGACACCAGCCGAATGTGTTGGGACCAGAATTGCCTTGGCTACCCAGGAGTTAATTATTTTGTGTCCTGTCTAGTTTTGGGGGATGCTTGTAGAATCGGGGACTGGCAGGAAGGCATGCAGGGGACATCCTGAATACAGCATGAGTACTTAGGTAAAGGTTTCCTCCAGACCAGAATGGCTCCTGGCAAAAAATAAGCTTTTTATGGCTTTTGTGGTGTATAGGCACCCCACAGTTGGGAGTTTGTTCACATGCATTCCCCATCATTGTCACTGGCAGTTGTGACGAGAGAATGAGTCATCCCCTAGCTCTGCTGGATGGGTGTCTTCAGATTCTTACCCAGCCTAAGATGAAGCAGATAAGGTAGCCATCAAATGGATGGAGAAAAGGTGGAGCCAATTGGGACAGAGAGCATCTCTTGAACATGCCAAATGCTCTATCACCAGCTGAGAGGAAAGATTAATGTGGTTGAAGTCTATTTCCTGTTCTAGAGCCTCTGCCTCTCCCCGAGGGAAGACAGGATTGAAGAATGCATGTTAGTGCAAATTACATCCACAGGCAGATTCAAGTTAGAGTTACAGCCAGTTGCCCCAACTGCAGAGACTAGGCCCTAAATACAGTCAGCTGGGTCAGTTAAAATAGAGGCTAAGCAATATATTTCAGAAACTTAAGTTTTGATGCTGAGGCTTGCCAGCTAGTTCACTTCCCTGCTCAATTTTAAAGAGTTAAGAGTGACTTCAGGGTGGGGAAAAGTTTAGTTTTGACACTTTATTATGTACAGCAACAATCCAAAACAAGAGAAAAGCATAAGTCTGAAATTAACAAAGCTGATAAGCGAGGTGGATACAGTGCAACACATCACTGGGGAAGTAATTACAGTGGAGTCGCGGGATTTAGGTTCAAGTCAGCGCATAAGGCAAAAATTGTGTATAATCAAAATACCACGCCAGCAGTGACTGCCTCTGCCTCCAAAACCTCCCACCGCCAACGCAGAGCCGTGCTTACAGCTGTGCAGCACAGGGTGGTGGTGGTGGGGATAGCTGCATTGCCACCCGGCCACCACCACACTGCCGCTCGGCAGCTGGCCACAGCTCTATGGTGACAGTGGGAGGTTTTGGAGGCAGTGGCCATCACCACCATAATGGGCCTCCAGGTAAGCGGCAGCGCCACATGCAAACTCAAGCCCCACCCCGCATATAGTTGAATTCGCGTAAGTTAAATGCACATATGATGCAACTGACCTGTAGTTAGGCCTCCCCAGCTTACTGCCTTTTGGAAGGTACTTGCCTCTCAAATGAATAGATGAAAAAGTGGCATCAACATACATTTAAAATATGGAAAAGATCATCTTAAAAACATCATTTTTAAACAGTCTACATCTACATTGTACTCCGCAGTGCACAGCTGTGTGTTTTCAAATTACACATTGGAGAAACAGCAGATTCTTATTGCACATAAACATTCTCCCCTGGCATCAGTCATCCCTGCTCCTGTCCCTGGTCCATTTACCTTGTTTTTGGGACTGGAAACCTGAATGAGATTCCCAGGAGCCTGGCCTGTGTCATACACAGTTGCAAAAAATAAAAAAGGTCCCTTAACCTAAACTAGCACAGGAAAGTGAAGTTGCTCCAGATACAGAGCAGGGAAGAGAACCCAGCTTTGAGACCCTGCCCAGTGCTCTATCCACTAAACTACACTGTATCTTGGTTATACATTACATAGTAAGTGAGCATCCTGCCTCTTCAGGACAAATATTTTGGAATAGAATTTGTGGCCTCAGAGTGAAGAGCTGTGTGTCCAAGAGAATATTAATCCAAAATTCCTAAAACTTTAGGAAGTTATATTGTCACTGTACTATCCCACAGGCTCTTCATTTAATCACAGTATTTAAACTAACCTGACTCCAATTCTTAGCCTGGCATTCTTTACAAGACAATGAGGCAGAACAAGAAAATCAGTAATATTTGACTACAAGGTTTGTAACACCCATAGCACCAGAAGCCTAACAACAGCCATGGTATACAGAATAGTCAGAAGTGTAGACATCTACCAAAGTGGTAATTTCTTCCAGCCAGACAAATCTGAAGTTGACAATTTGGCCAGGGTACTATTTGCTGTTTAGCCTTTAAGTATGTCAAGATATTCCTCCAGTTGCCTTAAAGGTCAGTGCCTCTTAAGTCCTTCAGTTTAGCAGATGTCCAACTGGCAGAAAAAATGGCAATGTGTTCTTAAGCTTCGGTTTCTTCAACCTGCTCCCCCTCAACCCTACAAAAACAAGAAAGGTATTAGTCAGCCACGCTGGTCAAAAACTTGTACAAAAGAAACCCTGTAGTCAGAAGAGATGTTTGAACTCAACCCTCTGGCCTCTTCACCACTCTGGGGAGTGCTGCATTTCAATGCACAGGAAGGCAGGGCAGAAGTGGCATCTGGAAGCCCATCTGCTCTGCCACTGAACAACAGGCTGCGTACAAGGATGCATTACTTGTCTTCGGCTTCCTTCACAGACTTACTACTTTGTACTTTAGGTTCTCAGTAAGAGCAGCTATGATGGCTACTAGTCAAGCAGGAGTCAGCATCTTGTATATGAACTGCCAACTGACAGGAAGAAAACGGGAAATAAAAAAGCTTCATTTTTGTGCCACACCCACAGGCCATCTATAAAACATGAGATACCAATAGCCTGCGCCTATCGTTCGTCTTAGCAGACAGACTGAAAAACACACTCGAGTGACTGACTGAAATTCAAAGTAAAATCATAGGTAGGGGCCCATTTCACAATTTTTGCAAAAAAACACAGGCTCCTTGGGGGAAAAAAATAACTGAAAATAAAATGCTGGCTTACTCTGAGGAGCCAGCAATCCTTGGGGCCGCTGTAGCCTGGCCGTGCAGCCTGCTGGGGGGGCAGGAAGAGGGGGGTGCCTAGCAAGATGGTTGCTGCCCCTCACCACTGACTGGCTATGAGGTCTGTGGCCCTGCTCCTCTCCATCCATCAGTGGTGAGAGGCAGGACCGCATAAAGGACATCCCTCGTAGCCAATCAACAGCAAGAGGCAGGAATACCTGGGCCCCTCAGCCAGAGGCGTTGAGGAGTGGGCCAGCCACTCCCTCCGCGAAAGTGGCTGCCAGCCCCACAGTCTGCCCGTGCAATTGGCCAGCAGCCACTTCAAGTTCAAATCATTGGGTTGAAAGCTTAGTGTTGGAAAGGACCTCAGGGGTCCCCTTGTCCAACCCCTGCACAGATGCAGGCTGCACTACTGTTAAGACATTCCAGACAGAGGCTCCTCCACCCTTACCTTAGAAACCTTCAGGGAAGGAAATTCCACAAATACCTGGAAAAATCAAGGAGTCCCTTAATGGACAGACTGGGGGGATGGGGAAGGGGTACTAGATAAAATCAGTGAAGGCAAAAAAACCCATTACAAAAATAGTTCTGCCTGCACTGCCCTCAAAAATTGCCACAGTTCAAGTGTAGGGTTGAAATATTATGAATGGGGAGCTATTATGAGAAGAACCTCTATGAAATGCACATTTCTCCATCTCCTGCCCATGATAAGCCCTGCAAAAGGATAAAGAAGGTAGCCTGCCCCATCCTTCTGTGCAGGCAGCAGCTGCAGCCAGTGAAACCTTTGTCTTTGGACAACAAGGAAGTCAAATCATCATCAATGCCCAAAAGGCTCCTGTGTACAACAACTTGTAGGAGGTTTGGCTTGCCATATGCTGCCCTGAAAGTGATAACAGGCTTCATACACCAGGAGACTCCTACCACATTCTTGTGCTAGAGCAGGGGTGGGCAAAATGCGGCCCAGGGCCGGATGTGGCCCATCAGGCCATTCTATCCGGCCCGCAGGGCCCCTAAAAATTTAGAAAATTAATATTTATTAATATGGCCCCTGGTCATGTGGCCCTCAATGGCTTGTCAAAACTCAGTAAGCAGCCCTCTGCCCAAAATAATTGCCCGCCCCTGTGCTAGAGTCAAGACCTGGGATGCAGGTGGATGACTGCAGTTCTCAACAACAGGGTCTGAGCCAAAAAGTCAAGCATGTACCACAGAAAGAAGTTAGCAGAGCAAATGAATACAAACACATGCTGCTGCTAATGCTCCCTGAGTTTCTGCTGACTGCCAGACTATTCCCATGACATTCTGGTCCTTAACTCCCAAGTCCTAAATGCCACTTGTTTTCACCCCAACTGGACAGACTGCAAAGAGGACAGCAGCAAGCCATTCTATAGAGGGCCCTTGTCTGTGGAAAGCAAATGCCACCAATGGACAGGTATCCAGGTTGTAGCCATATTCATCTAGAGGCAAAAGGAATCAAAATTCATGGTAGGGGTGATATCTTTTATTAGACCAACTAGATATTGGTGGACAGAGAATTCAACTCCTGAACTGTTTAGGTTACAATGCAGGCTTTGTTCTTGCAGCAGCCCTTTCCCCCAAAAGCCATGAAGCCACAGAATCTCAGCAATGCAACAGCGCTATAAACCAGCTAAAATCCACACCTCTTGCCTAAGTAGCTACTACAGTATGCGCCTTGCACATGCATACAAGGAAACCCCCTGCTCAGCCAAGATTGGAGGAAACTAAGCAGTTTCCCCAGCTCTCATAACAGCTACAGAGAGGAATATAAATGAATGAAGGGACAAATACAGCCAATGGCTGCTTATAAGGTATTTTTCTCCATACACAAACTCCTGGCTACAGCTGTCCCCACTTGGAAAAGCCAAAAATAAATTCTAATTACCTGGTCTGTGCCAACCACATCCACATCAACATCTTCACCTACATCTTCTGGGAAGTTTTCTGTCTTGATCATATCTTGGCTGAAATGAAAAACCAAGTGGTTTAATTGCTGTCCCCTCTCAAATTATGCTCAATATGTTTGCTATAGAAAGCTAAGAAGTGGAAATAGAGACAATGCCTACATGCTATGAGTTGCTCTTAGATTCTTGCATAAAGCAGCACAGTATCTTCCAAGTGAGGAAGCGCTTCAAGTGTTCTGATAAAGAGGAATTTTGATGAATGCATTTCTAGATAGCAAGACACACTCCATTTCCCAGAGAAGCTGTTAGCCCTCTGGTTTATTTTACCTGCCAATTTTATTTTTCTTACATTTCAATAAGAAAGAAGTCTAGTTAAAACAGGGCCCGCTGCCCAGAGTAGCACTTATCTGTCTGGAGTCCAAGTTACCGTTACACATGTCCCTTTAACATTTCTAGAAATGAAAGCCAGAGAAAACTATTTCTTTTTTCCCCCCCATTTGTTTCCTTTGGTGTGCCAGGCAAAACTTCAAAGTCTGGTGGGAACCCTGGTCTTGCTAAAGATGCTCTGCACACCTTCTGTTACACCAGTTTGTGGGGAACTGCAGGCAGTATACAAACCCAGGTCTTGCCAGAGGTCAGTAACAGCAGCAGAGCTGCTACCACCAGGAGCACATCTGCTACTCTTAGCCTTCTACCACTGGTGAGGAGCTAAGGGCCTGAGTGTGAACGTTTTCTTCACTCCCCATACACCAGGCGAGGAAGGACAATAGGGTAACTGAAGCCTAGTGGCATAAGCCAGGAGAGACCCAATGGTCTCTTCACAGCATCCTCAATGGGACTAGGAACTTAAGTGCAGCAAAGAGCCACTTCTTCCATCCTCGATCCCCACCTAGGACCAGGCAGCAATGGAAGGCTTGGAGTGGTAGGAAGCGTGGGATTCTTGGATGTTTCAGTATCGCTCTGAAACAGAGATCCTAGTAATGCCTTGATGTTAGTTAACTGCACTGCATCAGCATTGAGAGCACAGCCTCGCAAGACATAGCTTGAAGACAGACTCAGTGCATCCAGTATAAAGGTTTATACAGTCTGCCTGTGTCCTGTTTAATGACCCAGAAGCCCATGGGCACCAAGAAATCGCAGGGGTAACTTAAAGCATCTGTAGAACATGCATCCCTCACCTGCATCTTCTCTTTGGTCCCGCTGGACACAGGAATGGTAGATATTCTGGGCGAGGAGTTTCTTGAGCCTTCAACCTCTTTCTGCTCTTCCTTGCTGGGGAAGCAAGTTGCAAAGTATACTGGAAATCTGGAGTCTTGTTTGTTGCCTCAGCAGGGCTGGTTTCAAGTAAAGACCCTGTAACAGATAATGAACAGTATTACTCTTCATCCTTGCTCTCTGAGTGTGCCTGTAGACATGCAGGGACAGTTAGTTACAGCATGTCAGAGCAGACTGGATTAATCAAGTCTGCTGAAGCGTGCTAATTAGCTTTGAAATGGCAGCCGGGGTACTTCAAATTAAAGCTCATCAAATGAGCTTTAGTTAAAGTGTCCCTGCCGCCATTTTGACGTATGGGATGCTGATACACAAGATGCCGCAGGCACTTTAATTAGAGCAGGTCTCGGAGCCACTCTAATTTAAGCGCCACCCCCCACCCCTTCACTCCCAGAGGCCATGTGAAGACGCCCTGAGATGCAGAGATGAACACTTCTCACAACACCGTTCTTCATATGGAAGAGCCACTGTGGATACCAAATTCACACGGAAAATTTGAACAGAACAGTCATTTCAAAATTCTGCTTGGTTTAGTAATTTCACTAAAATCTACAAAGAAATTTAAGAAAACAAGAGGCCCAGGAAGTAGCTAATTACAATATTTTCCTGCATACCACTTGCCCGCCCCACCCCACCCCACAATAAGATATGCACCTTGTTTCTGGAAGGCAGAATGTAGAAAAAAAAGACTCCTCCTATCATGGCCAGGAGCTGACTCCATGCAGCAGCTCACTCACCCTCAGGCAGCTTCATTGTGCTCCGGCAAAAGCTACTGGTAACCCTTTCGTGTCCAGTGCCATATCAGTAGCAGCTTTTGGAGGCTCAGGCAAAAAAATTACCATTAATTCAGGGCTAACATTTGAATTCAGGATTAACACCTGCATCCGTGTTGCTGGCTGGCCCAGAGGAAAGTGACAGCTGCTTTGGCTGCCATGACAGCACGGCATCTCCATGCCTTTATTCTTTCATGATTCTATGCCTGTGACGGAAATCAGCTTCCCTGCCAAGAACATGCACCACCTTTTGGAGGACTGATTATGGGGGGGGAGGGGGCATGGGAGTAAATATGGTAATTGCTTTTGCACAAAAAATATGCACCCTCGACCCCTGTTTTAGAATTATGGGTCCTGCGTGCTGCTGCTCAGACAGAAAGAGGCAAAGTGACAAATGACACATGGCAACACCCACCCTTCCCTGCCAAGTATAATGGCCTCTGAAGGGAATTCCTGCTACTCATCCTCAGATGAAAGAAAGTCTTTGCAAACCACAACCTTAAGAAGGGCAAAAAGAGAGAAGTAAGCTAGGAAGCATGGAATTAAAAGAACCCGGTAGAGGGGATTCCCTTTCCTGCCACCTCAAATAGAACATAACCCCAAAATGGCAAGGGTGAGAATCTAGAGATAACACTGAGCACTTCTATAATTAACTGTTTTCATCCTCAAACAGCTCCATACATTTTAACTAACCCATGTGGGTGCAAGTAACAGTTGAAAACATCTGAAGGGGAAAATAATGAAACTGAGAATGAAAGATTACAAACCCTGAAGACACCAGCATTTTAACACAATATGTTAAGAAATATATTTTCACCAGAGGCACAACGCAAATTGGACCCAAGAAGAGCAATGGTGTTTTCATACCATTAGATAACTTCCTCTTAAAGGCAGATATCTTAGATGGGCTCATGGATGACCACTCTCCTACAACGCCAGTAACAGTGCTCTCCTCCTCTTCATTCGCAAGCAAAGAGTTTCTGTACCAAACCAAGGGGTGCCATTCATCTCCTTTGCAGAACCCTGGCTCTGTTATGTATCTCTGTAAGTAGCCATACCTGGAGAAAGCCAAAAAGCAAGAATAATTAAAAAAAAGTATTCTGCTCTGGGAATGCAGATGCAGCATTGCTACAAAGGGAGTCCCTCTCTTTGCAATGAAGCAGCCAAGACCAGATCTGTCATGAGAGAGAGAGAACACTGCTCCTTTTTTCTAGGAAATAAAATCAAGTGTGAAAGCCCCCAAAGCTGAGAGACTTCTTGAACTTTAACATTAGACACAACACTTCATTCCCAGTAATTACAAAGCCACATCAATCTCCTAAAAGAATTTCCTGCACTCTGTAGCCTATTGCTGCTGCTGCCAGGAAATGGCTTGAACTGGGTTGGGCTCTTCAAAGATGCTCATTTCTCTTGGGAACTGAGAGGCCTTGTCTTGCCTCCTCAACTGTAGAGCAGGGGGAAACCCAACTGAGGGGGGGCTGCCTCTGCTGAATAGTGGAGCTGGTTGGGAGACTTTTCCCCCCAACATTAGAAAACAATGATGTGCCAATAACTAATCTTTTTGCTGGAATGTAAGAGTTTTGATTAAGCTTTGTCAGGTCCAGGATGGACTTTACAAAATACCTACCACAGCAGTGGCCAAAGCACCCATGTTGGGCATAAGATTCCCAGGCTCATGTCTGTCTTGATCAATTCGGGCAAAGGACTTCCATATCCCAGGTGAACAACTTCATCAGATTACTGGCTATCCTGAGTTAGGCACATCTCCCTCACTCTCTCTAGACATTGTTTTGAAATGTTTCCCACTCGGTTCATTTTAACAAACAGGAACTTTGCTGAATCAGACCACAGAATTACAACCTGGATCAGGCTTCTGACCTTAGCTTATATCCCTTTCAAATCAAACCTATTGCTGCTAAGCCAGATCCACCTCAGACCACACCAGAAGGCACAGTTTTAATGCTGGCTCGTACAGTAGATTATTCTTTCTTTGATTATGAGGATGGTCTGGAAAGTATCAGACACTTTGCAAACCAAGAAAGCCAGTCCCAGGGGCAAAAAGTGGGGGGGTGAGCACTGAATCAGAAATTATTGCAGTCACCCATCCTGGAGGCCCCAGGGGCTTAGAAAAAACTCTGGCAAAGGAATTTGCTGTTTTCAAACAAGTGTGTATTGCAGCTACTATTTCAGGATCTAATCCAACTCCCAGCAATGTTCGTAGCAGACTAATTTGCCTTAGACGAGAGAGAGAGAGAGAGAGAGAGTGTGTCTATTAAATTAAATGAGAATACGTCATCAACAGGGTGGGCAGATTTTGTACAAGGCTGGTAAATTCCCTGATGATGATTCAGGAATCAGGTCTTTATTGTAGCTCATTATTTGGTTGTCTCTATATAAGGTTTCCTGGCAAAGACCAGCTAACTTACCAGTAACATTTTGCTGCTACAATCTGGGTAATTACAGGAGGAGGAAAAAGTTAAATTCCATATACTTAGACATGTTGAAATATACCCCTTTCTAACAAATGCCCACATTCTGCATCTCATCTGTAATGGATGCATTCACATATGTTAATATACAGGTCTGAACATCAATCCTATGATTAATAATAAAAACTGAAAATAACCAGATGTTTATTCTCAAAAGTTCATGTTGACCTAAAACATTCCATCCTGTAATTTATGATGCAGCTAAACCTAAATATTTCTAAGAGGAAATAATAATCTCCAGCCTCTGCAAGGCGTTTTGAGACTCCCAGAATAGAAACTGTTACTTTAGAAACACAGCTTGAATGCAGAGTTGTAGATAAAACTGCAGCCCCCCCGCCCTCCTGCCCCAACTTTACTGCTTTCCATTTATTTCCAGCAGAGGTAGGCAACTCTAAAGCAGTTGGAGCTAGAGCCTGAAAAGAGTTTCTTGCTTGGATCCAGATCCATCCAGCAACAACAAGCAATTATCCAACCAGAAGGGAAAATCCTACTTTCCTGGGATGTGCAATTACAAAAAAACATTGAATACAGTCAAGGAAAATCATCGGGGAATTTACCAGCCTGTTACAAAATCCACCTGCCCTGTTCATGAAGTATTTTCCTTTCATTTAATTAAAAAGATGTATACAATCCTCTAAGGCAAATAAGTTGACAAAAGATTTGCAAAGTTGGATTAACTGTAATTCACCTGGTAAAGAAGGGTTACTATGTGGCAGCACCGCATACTCAAATCAGATTCAGTTTGTATAAATTAAAATCTAGTGGTACACAGAAGAAATCTGAGCTGGGACAAAGAAAAGAATAAGAAACTCCTATTACATAGATCCTATCTACCTTGCAACAACTGGAGGACACCAAAAAAAAGAAAAAGAACCTTAGGGTTTGGGGTTTTTTCCCCATTTTTCAAATGGGGGGGGGGGGGGGGTGTTTTGGTGGTGGTTTTGTGTTTTTTTTTGAAGGGGGGGGGGGGGGGGAGTATTTTTGGAGGGTATTTTGGTTGGTTGGTTGGTTTTTTGCACAATGCATTTCTTTGTTATATGCGTTTGTTATTCTGAATTTTTCATGAAACTAAATCCTGAATAAATGTTTGCCAAGGATTGTAAGTCACATGACACTAACATCCGACAACCACTCTTGATCTTTGCCATGCAAAAGTGAGTTGATACACTCCGCAGAAGATAAGGTCCAGTTCAATCCAGGCTGATACTGCCTGTATGCTTTAAGTATCCTGTCCCATGCTGGTCATAAAGGAGTGTAGCAAAATATGGGCTTTTTCATCCCACTGCCTGGTTTCTGTTCAGTATGAGACCTCTCCAACTGCGACCACTGTGAATTTCTGAGACATTTACAAACAAAAAATCTATTAATATTTAATTTGAAGCTTGAGAGTCATGAAACAGACTCCCTCAGAGAAAGTGAGCAATAAGGATTCCCTTTTTATTTGCAAGTAACACAAATGGTAGATTGTTTTCCATATGCATGACCCCCACTACTGGCTGAAAAAATGTCCCTCTAACCAAACTTCTCACAAAAAATTAATAGATTTCCAAAGTTTGCCTAACCAACTAGGGGTATCCAAGCAATTCCTCCTCAGCACAGATCAAGAAACCCATCTACAAAATACACAAATTTGTGCACAGCTGCAGGTATGTGCTGTGCTGTGCTGTACTCTACACACAACAGTGAAATTCACTTGTTTGACAATAAACAAGGATATTAACTTACACTAGTCTTTTGTCAGGCTTTAGTAGTTTATTGGAGAATTCACTGATGATTACCAGAAAGTGTAAATTTGGAGGCACGCATTTTCCTTCTACTGCAGCATTCTGAAAGGCAAATTCAATCCCTTCCCTAACAGAGGGAAAATTATAAAAGAGGGACAATGTAATTGAACAGAGGAAACAAAGACAAGGCCAAAAGCAATGTATGATTGCGTGGCACATACTTGTGTATCATAGCTACTGATTCCCTGGATTTCACCTGGTCCCAACCAAATGTCAGTGAGAAGCGACGAGCAAGCTCCTTAATGTTCATGAAGGAGGTGGATGAAAACTCCATGCTGTTGCTACTGCCAAGAGCATTGATGTGCTTCTGAAACAGCTGCAAAGCCACAGACATCTGCATGTTACCTTCTATATGTAATAAAAGCATTAGGAAGACAACCTGCTTGCTAACCATTAAATTCCTTGTGTGGACAGAAACTTTTCAAAGGGGATAGCCAAGCAAATTAAAAAATTAAGAAAATGTATTTAGGATTTCTGTTTCACTCATGCCCATGAGCTATATCTGAGTGTTGTATGAGGAAACTGCCAGGAAGGACACAATTGTGCTGAGCACAGAGGACCAAATTAAAACAGTCAACAAATATATAGCCAAATGCTTCCTACTCCACCCCTCCCCCTTTTCAGATTTCAGGGGTTAGTTCATGGCGTTCGGCTGCTGACAACGTGTAAAATCAGCCGAGCTCATTTTTCAGTCATTCTAGAAGTCTGCCCTATGGCTCGGAGTATGACATGGACACTGGACAAACAGATGTCACGAGCAGCCCCGCCAAGAGCAGCCACTAAAACTGATTAGCAGATTCAATACTGCACCTGCAAGCTCCAGTGGTTACAAGCCTCAAAGAAGCTGCGCAAACAGAAAAGTGGCAGATATTTTATGGGGCTTCTGCCTTCTTCAATAAACTAGAGGTGCACCAATACATCGGTCCGATATCGAATTGGTACCAATATAAAGAAAACTGGCCGTATCAGATATCGTCCCAATGGGGCCGATAATTTGGCCGATAAATGCCCATGCTATGAGCACCCGCAGCCCAGCACTCAGGCAGCGAGAAGCACAGCTGGCAGCATGGAGAGCTGCCTCCAGCTGGTAAGCCTGGTGTGTTGGAAGGGGAGGGGGGAGGGAAGGGGCATGGCGGGGCAGATCAACACTCCCCATGGTGAGGGAGCAGGCAGGGGCAGGCGCTGCCCAGGTGGGGTTGGGAGGGGCTGGAGCCGTGGCTCGTGGTGGGGGGAGGGAGGGAGACGGCGCAGCCTGGGATCAGAATGGGCACCAGCGGTGCTGGGAGAATGCTACATCCACCCCAAATTTCACCGCCGCTCCGCTCCCAGTGCTACTGCCACCAGCCACCTGGCACAGCCCCGGCTCTTCCTGGCGCGTGGGTGGAGGTGGGACGTTGAGCCCCACCCCACGCAGATCCAGGGTCACAAGCTGCAGCTGTGGCTCCCGCCCCTTCCCTCACTGTGCACCCCCCGCATGCCCCTTCCCTCCCCCCTCCCCTTCCACCACACCGGACTTACCAGCTGGAGGCAGCTTTATCAGAAATCAGATTGGCATGGCCGATATGCCTCCTTAAATGTGCCCTGAACCTGTATCTAGTAACACCAGACATGCAAACTGTACCAATCCAAAAGATTCTACAGGGGAAGAAAAACTGCACACACTAATATTTTTTAAACTGAAGCCAAAGGGTTCATACAGTGCTCTGACAATGAAAAGCCCTTATATTAAAATCAAGGATATGACTTTTTTTTTCCTGTTGTATAGTCAAAGTATGTAGAATAACTATGGCAAGGCATGCAAAAAGTTCTAGCATTAGCTTGACCAACAGCACGTCTTTTTCCTTCTGCTTTAGTCTTACCTGTTGCAGACAAAGAACCAGTGTCTTCGCACACTGAATCTTATCATTGTGCCTTGTCCTACTCAGTGTCTCTTTAATTATGTCTCCAAAATCATTATAAGTCTATTCGTGCCAACAAAACAAAACAGAAGTGTCATTAACTTATGACTGCATTAGCTCCCAATACTCAACAAAGATAAATACTAAAAATCACTCCATACAATTCATAAAATATTCCTGTTTCTAGATCCATCGCTATAGGGAAACACTAAGGGTGCCTGTAGACGTGTGGGGATGTTGCTTCAATGCACTGCTCTGATGTGCACTGGGCCAGGATAGTTGTGCCAGCTGCAGGGCCAGCCTGTCTCCCAGCCCCGTCTCCATGGGGCCCCATCCCACAGGAGTAGCTGTCTTCCAACCCACTCTCAAAATGGCTGGGAGACAGCTGCCCCTGCAGCCTGCACAGTTCTCACCACATGTGGGTTTAGCCAGGCAACAGTGGGCCCCTTGCTGCCTGGGCTAACCAGGAACAAATTGCTCCTGGTCAGTGTCTACACATTAACTACTGCGCAGTAGCTAAAGCACCATTAATTTAGTACCTTTATTTCCTGGTACTAGCTAATGGCAGATTAGCCTAATTTACTGTGCGGCAAGTCCTACGCACGTGTACATGGTGACACTTTATGGAGCATTAGGTTAGTCTAAAGCGCAGTAGAGCGTCTTGTATAGATGTGCCCAAGGAGAATTTTGCAATGCTATTTGTGTTGCAACCACTTTGTGAATAAAAAGGAAGGATTCCAGCCTCTGGCTAACGCAGTATCTTTCACAAGCATTAGTTTCACTTAAAAAGTTTAAACGCATTTTAAAAGCAAAGGGATCTTAATAGAAAGTCACCTTCATATAATGCTTATAGATCTCAGCTGCTGCAACCATCTCCACCACGTTACACACAATTAGCTTGCAATAAACTGCAAGAAGGCTCCTTCTCCTATGCAAGTCGTTCAGTTTGTAGCCTTCCTTCGTCCTCTCTTCCTCTTCTGTCAAGTCTAGGGAAATAAGCATGCTGAAGCTTTGTTCTAACATTTTACTCAAGGTACTCAAGGTACTTCACTTTTAAGACCGACTTTCATCTGCATAACACAGACTCAGCTGTTCAGCCAACTCTCTGAACAACAGATGCTACTTCACTTGTGCTACTCTATTTTTTTTTGCTTATCAGAGGATACTGATGGTTTATTTCCATTTCAAAGCTCACAAACGATGACAGTATGAGCTACTCATTTACATATCCTTTCCATTCAGATCTTCAGAAGGATTTCACACTTCTACGAGCCAGAATCCTCTCACAGGATTGCATGTGTAGCTACAGAAACATGACCAAACAACGCAAAACAAATGCCTTAAAAACACATAGAACAGAAAGAACAGACCAACTGCAACCATATATCTATATGAAGGAGACAGAGGACAGCAGTCCAGCACCCCATCAGTGACCCTACACAAATTAGCATGCATATCAAATGAGAAACATTAAGCCATAAGTTTTAAGTAGTTATTAGCAAGAATGAAGGAGGAAAGGGATTTTTTTTAATCATTATGAATATATAATCCCTCTGGAAACCAGTAGTTCCTAAGCAGGTGACATTTGGAAACAATGATTTAGGGTTTTCAAGGCTGGTTGCTGGAGGTGCTTGGAGATGGTTCTTTGTGGCAGGAAAGGATGGGAAGGTTAGACTCTTGAATTCTTCCCCTGCTGCTGCTGCCAAAAGCAACTTTATTAGTCTCTTAAGCCTATGACCATTGTGTGACCTGTTTTTGGCTTTCTACAAAATCTATGGCCTGGAACCCACCACAGATAGAAGGCTGGCCAAAAGTAAATGATGGCTCAGAAATGGCTCATTGAAAAAAGTACCCCCTGGCTCAAGACAGGATCATCTAAACCAGGATGTCTAAACCATGCCAGCCAAGGGCTCGTCTAACCTACACTTAAAAGCTTCTGACAATGAAGAGTCTGCAACTTCGCTGTACACTGTATATAATCTGTTCCAGGCATTTTCCTTTTACAATTTTCTTTATAGTAGTTTAATCCCATTATTTCTTGTCCTGTCCCCTGTGCAGAGGGCCTGGTCCATCACCATCTGCAGTCACAACTCTTTTGTATTTGAAAACTTCTCCAACTTCCCCTCTCAATCTTTTTCTCCAGACTGAAGAGCACCGATTCTACCACAATTTTCTTTGTGTCATGTTATCTGGAGCTCTAAGGATCCCTTCAAATGGACACACGCACACTTTTGGATGAAAGAATTTCTCAAGACTGTTGAAGGAAGGGCAGGGAGCAGGATAGCTGGGTACCTTTGTGTGGAGGACTAAAGAACTGAAAAATACAATTCCTTACATCCAGTTTCTCAGAGCACATTGCTTTCTGAGTATACTGGTGTCCTTAACGTCTTAAAGGCTTACAGCCTCCTTCAGAATCAGGTCACAAAACAAAATGGCATTTTCAGCCTCATTTGTACATTCTTATTTTGAATATACCTGAAAATAGTAAAAGAGTACCAGGTACCATAAATCTTTCTGCAAAATCAATCCCAATCAAACAACACGTGCTGACCTTATAAAACAAGTCTGGAGCAAGCAAACATCAACTAAGTCTCACCGCCAAAGCACTAAACCTTCCAGGAGAGTGATTAATAGTATCATTCTAGCTCTTTACAATCTATTACAAGATTTTACATGACTGCCCCTCACTGTACCAACTCAATCATTTAAAAACAATTAAAAATATTCCCTCTAGTTAGGTCCCAGGGGACATAAATCTGAGTACAGTAGAATGATCCCTTCCATTTACATTACAAATAAAGCTGCTGTATATGAAAGAGGCCAAAAAAAGTTAGAGCAGTCCCTCTGCCTGACAATGTCAAATGCAGAGGATGAATGGCATCAACAAATGGTGGTTTACTTCCTTGCCAAGAAGGTAGCTGACCTTTGAATTCTTCCTCCTCCTCCGTGAACACATGATCCTGGATAAACAAGAGCATTTTTGACTGAAGGGACATGCTGGGAAGATACTCCAGGAGACCTACAGCTTCATCAGAGCTTGAATTTTGATGACTCAAGATCAGCAGCAAATCACAGAGTATCATGAAGGCCTATAACATACACATATACCAAATAAACAAAAAAACAAACAAGGATTTAGGGCTTTGTAAAGAAGTTGCCAGAATCATACTATTTTAATTTCAGCACTATCATCAACCATAATGCATAGGGGGTAGCTTCTGTCCTGCTTCTTATCACCTCTTTACCTTTCCAGGCCCCAGATTTCTCACAGCCCACTTCTAAGAGAGATGTGATTCATGGGAGCAAATGTTTATATACACCATGCACCAGCAGCTGATTTAGAAACCTAGGACTAGAAGGGGCCTCCCAAACCACTGAGTCTAGTACCTGCATTCACAGGCAATCATTTGTACAGAGTCCTACAAGTCATCCACTCAAACCCACAGGCACAACACACTGTAAGAATGAGAAGCTGAACTCTGCCATGTGCAATTTCTTCTTGTTATAAACAAGTCAAGCTATTAGGCACTATGGGCACTGATGCACATGCAGTGAGGCTGCTCTGACGCACTGTAACTACAGCGTGTCAGAGCAGACTCCAGCGTCTTGCGTATTATTGTCTCCACACTGAAAAATAGCGGTGGGGGCGCTTTAACTAAAGCTTGTTTGACACCAATATGTGAGATGTGACACACAAGATGCTCTGAGGCCACTCTAATTAAAGACCCTCCCCCCAGAGCACGTGTATAAATACCCTCTACTTTGGTTTTTCCATTTCTGCAGATGCAGTCTCAACAACCAAGCCCGTCTTTTCCAGTGTTTTTAAAGAAAAAATGGCAGCAATAAATACATCGCCACCAGTGAGAAAGCCCAGATCAGGGGTCAGCAATGTTTTTGGGCAAAGTGCCAAAAACAATGGCAACCTCAGCTTGTAAGACGTAAGAGTGCCAGGGGGAGATGGCTGGGGAGCTGTGAGGGCCCAATTCTTGTTGTGGTAGTACAGCCCTGGCTCCTTCCCTGCTGTCTGCTCCACAGTGCATATGCCAAGCAAAATGCCTTTGTGTACCACACTCTGGCACCCACGCCAGGGGTTGCCTACCCCAGTCCAGATTATTAAACTGCAAGAAAATCCACTTCAGCAACAGGTATTAAAGAACACCATGCAACAGCCAGGATAGAAGGGCCAGACAGCACATAAACGCCAAAAATACTTTTAAAATGTAATTTTCTTGAGTCAAACTGGCAATTCCCATTTCATCAGGCAATCCCAGAAGACCATGATAACACTTCTCAGGCCACGTTGGCATTTTTAATGGTTCAGTCACAAAAATTAAACTATCCCAAACTCTCCATCCCTGTACACAAGGTTGGCATCCATCACCATGTGGGAAGATGAAGGTAGGCAGTTGGTGGCAGGAACCGGGATTAGGATTCAGGAGTTTGTAGCACCCATCCCTGTGATCAGCCTTCATCTCCACAGAGCTCACCACCGTGCCAGGATTCCCCACTGGAGCCCAGGGGAGGCCTGATGGATCAATGGGCCCCGATGGGAGAACTGCAGGCTGCAAGATAACCACTTGTGGGTTGCAGGCCGCCAGTTGGTCAGCCCTGTTTTATAGGATATCGGATTAAATTGGTTGTAAAATTTAAACGCACAAGAACAACAACAAAAGCAAAAAAAGACATTGAGCAAATCAACACATAGCATCTATAAAATGCAGTGGTGAAATCCTGCTGTGGCACTTGTAGCAACGTGCAACAAACATGGCATCATGGGGCTGGAAGGGACCCTCAAGGTTTATTCATGCTGTGAACAGGGATCACTATTGCCCTGGGAATAAACAAGGCAGTCTATGAACAGATAACAGAAATGGCAGGCCAGGGACATGCCCATGACTGGGCCAAGTACTGGGCCACGTGCAAGGTATTGAGGCAACAGTTCACAAGGACTCAGGCCACCATCCATGTGTCAGGCGCACACAGGGTCACATGCATCTGCTACAAGGAAATACCCCATATCTTCACAGTCAATGACATGGTCATGTCTGAAAATGTACCAAACACAGAGGCACACACCACCAAGGAGAGCAATGACAACTCCAACCTGATTGTGGTTGAAGACATGCAGCCCTCACAAGCCAGCACAACCACCCAGGCATTGAGCTGGATTACAGACTTGCCAACCACCATGTAAACTCTGAAATGGGCCTGGGATCAGACAACAAGGGCCTGGAGTTCCCTGTCATACCCCTGTCCCCCTCATCTTCAGCATCCCTGCCAGCACATTCCCAACATGAAGCCAGTGTCCCACCAGATCCAACCCACTACAAGACAAATCCTGCTTCCAGAGATGGTAAGTGTCAGCCCACCATTACAGTTGGGTAAGTAGAGGTCGAGCAACAGGGTTGGGGGGAGGGGGCAGGAAGGGTGAAGAGCCAGAGCACTCCCAGTGAAACCTCAATGACTTGTTGGGTAGTTGAACCGCAGTCCCCTTCCCTCCAACCCATTCCCCTGCAGAACTGCAGTTTGAGTCTGTGCTGCAACTGCATGGCTGTACTTGGGGACTGCATCACTGTGCTCCCTTGGCCATGCCCCGAACCGTAAAGGTAATGAACTAATAGCTACCACTATGATTAAAATGGACAATCAATGGAACTGACATTGTTTCTGTATTGTGGGTCCCAATTCAGTTAGGCAGTGATTGATGCCATTTAGGGTAAGTGCCCACTTAATGCTTCATCTTTCCCCCTACCAAAAACACAACAGCAGTGGTGCACAGCTACAGGGACCCTCCCTGCTGTTCCTAGCCTCCTGCCCAGAACTCAAGGTAAGATATTAATCCTGGCTTCACATCCAGGTGTCAGGACAATGTACCGCTTCCCTTCCCTTCCCTCCCCTCCCCTCCCCTTTGCCAGCACCTTTGGTTTTTTCCCTTAGATCCCGCCTCGAGAAAGTTGCAGCCTTCATTCCCATGCAAACAACTCAGTAAAACAGCCACTTGGTCAACTGATGCAGACCACCATGGCAGTTCATGTTCTCCTGTAAGTGGCCACAGCATTGGTAGCACTATCCCGGTCAAAGGGGCCCTGGATTCATGTGGGTAGTTGAAGTGAAGGAGAAGTAGCAGACCCTCAATGCTGAAAACATTTTCAGCCCCCCCGATTCTCCAGCACCTCTCACACAGCGCATACGGTTGTAGGCTCTTCACAACAACAATTGGCCAATACCCTCAAGGCAGGAGGGGGCATAGGGAGGGGGTTGCTTGCTCCCTTTGCATTCTCAAGCTGTGCATGTTGAGCAGTGCAGCAGCCGCTTCTCTTCAGTCTTTGCAAGTTATTGGCTACCAGTTAAACTAGACACAGATTGATCCCACCCCAGAGTGTCCCAGCTGGGGCATGCAAGGTGGTCATAGCATGTACTGCCACCAATGCTTGTCCATGGTCAGGCACAGGATTAAGGAGTCGCACCACTATGTGACATGCAACCCACCAGGCAGCACGCAGAGGCCAAGCTGCTGTTGCTGAGCATATAAGCGAGACATTCAAGGAGTCCGTGAGAGTTGAGCAGGAATCCACAGATCACCTCACATCTTTCCTGAACCTGCAGAAGGTATCCTTGCCACTCTCTGCATCACCCCACAGTTTAACATACAAGGGGGACAGTCCAGCAGCTCCTGGGGACAATGCTGCCCCTGGGCTTCCCTGTCCTACAGGGCTCCCCCACAGCAAGAGCAAGCAGCCTGCAGCTGTCAGGCAAGTAGTCCTACCCCCTGAACAGGTGGGGTGTCCAGCAGTGGCTGCTGCCAGGCTGTGGCTGCATCAGATCTGTGGTAATTCACATTAATGGGGAAGTGATGGGTTTCACCAATGTGGGTTTATAGGGTTATTGGGTATTTTTTTTATAATCCATTTGTTTACTTGTTCCACTAACCTCCCTTCACATTTCTGTTGTGCTGTTTAATAAATGCTGTGTCTCTTGTCAAAACTGTGGAACTGTGGCCGTGCCATTCACTGCATGCATGGGGCAAGACAGTTTCAGGGGCATGGAAAGCTCCCCAAAAAGCTGCTTGATACAACCTATGCCTGTCCCAGCACCAGCTGTGTCTCCCTCCCTCCTTCCCTGCCACCCAGAAGCTGGCTCTGACAGCCCAGAACTGATCAAAAAAAAAAAAAAAAGAAGGGTGGGCAGAAGCTGTGCATAGCAACCCAAGATGTTCCTCCTTCCCTGTCCATCTCCCTCCCCTCACCCTCCACCCAGATCTGGAAGGGCAGGGTCTGGAGAAGCCCACACATACAGCACAGGTTTTTCAACCTCTCCTTTCACTGCACCCCTTTCACATCCCCAGAATTACAGCTTAGCACCCAACTGAGTCAGCCCCCTCCTACACAATCCCCACCCCTCAGTACACCCCTGCACATACTGGAGACAATCACACAAGAGCTCAAGTTCAGCCAATAGGGTTTAATTGTGTACCAGGGATCATCCCACTGTTTTGATCCTCAGCCCAGAGCCTGGCACACTAAGTCAGTCAGTGTTCATGCACACAGCACCAGGCAACCAAACTCCATTTGAGAATTTGCAGGCACAGCATCTGAAGGAGCCAGGGGCCAGTCAACCCTCACTACCAGGGGTTGCTCTCTCAGCCTCGCAGATATGCAGCATGAATGCAGGGACCACAAACCAGGACACGTTGCACTCACTGTCATCCACGTGTGACCTCAGAAACTTCAAGTGAGCCTCAAGACCCCAAAAGCACGTCACAGCCTTTCCACGGGTACTGCAGAAAGTGATTAAACAATTAAACAACTGGCTTTGCAAGTCGCAACTTTTGTTGGGGAGTTTCTACGTTGAGACTTGCAAAGCCAGTAATTAAACAATTCCTTCAAGGCATCCAGCGAATGGCTGCATTAGCCAGGGGTGCAGTGAGTAGGTAGAGTCCCCAGTTACTAGCGGGTCCACTGCCTGAAGCACGATCAAGATATAGCCCTTCCAGCTGATGAATTTATGGCCATGATGCACAGGGGAAAGGATAGCAATATGTGTGCCACTGACAGCCCCAACACAGTTGGGGAACCCTAGGCTGGCAAGACCCATCCACGACCTGGGGGTCAGCACAGCATATGATGCACAGGGCCATCCCCCACTGGATCACCAGACACATCTTCAGCACTGCCTCTCTAGCTGTCAGCCTGCCAACACTGAAATGGTTTGCCACGGACTGGAGGCTGTCTGGGGTCACAAACTTCCATACAGCAATGCAACACGCTTCTCCACAGATAAGGGCACATGCATTACTGTTGCCCATAGCCATTACGCGTGAGGCAAGCTTGGCACAGATCTTCACAATGGTGCCCCGGACACGTGGAAGTTTGCATGGCACTGCTCATCATCCCAGGTAGCCATGATAATCCATCCCTACCAGCTGCTGCTCGTCTCCCTGGCCCAGAAACACCGCCTCACCATAAAGTCCTGACCTGAGGCCAAAATATCTTCAGGGCAGCAACTGCTGCCACGGCTTAGGACTACCACGCCTTAGGACTACCACAGATGGCCACAAAATTGCCCACTGCTGGCACTGAGTGCAGACATGAGCTTCTTCCCAACAAGTGCTTCTCCCGTGCTCTTGGAATGAATGAAAGTAGTCATGGAGGCCATCAGAGATGACCAATGTTGTCTTTTCTACTCAGCCTCGCTCCTTTCCTTTTTCATGCCCTTATGATAAGGTACTTGGCAGAATTCGCAGATTCATTAGAATCTGACAGGTCATGCCATAAGCACTTCTGCTATGGCCTCAAACTTGCAACCTCTGGGCTATCAACCACGCACCTTAGCACCCATACCACTTCAGCCCCCCCATAGTCCTGCTTATGAGTCAAGACACTGGGACAGGAAGGTCCACAAGGCAACAGCCAAGTAGGACTCTGTAGCAGCCAAAGGTGGTGGAAGCTCCAGGTCAGTCATTGGTGGCAGCACAAATGCAGTGGAAATACAGGCAGGCAGTCAGGGGCACAAGTTGTGCCGCAAATCAAAGCACAACATTTTGCTACCGACAATTTGAATATCCTACCAGCGCTTTCCTTGACACTGGCGGAGTTGGGGGAACCTACAGGCACTTGACCAGTACAAAATTAGTTGGGATGTGTGCTCACTTGAGCCACTTGCTGCTAAAAGAGTAGCAATGCATCCAGCAACTCTAAAACCAACTGGAAGGGCAATGTGTGGGCATGCCAATCCAACAACTTCTCCATTCTCTGGTCCCAGAATAAAAATGCAATATCTGTTTATAGTGTTATTTCAACCCCTACGCACTCTCCCTAAATCATCTGAGACCAATGCTTACCCAGTCTCTTCTTGAAAACCTCCAGTGAAGAAGATTTTACAACTTTCCTAAGCTCCAGCACCTTACTGAGCAACAGAATACTCCATTTGTGTTTGCAGTTTACTTTTAATTAGCCCTGGCCACTGATCTAAAATGTGCACAGATGTAGTCTGTGCTTGTGCAGGGCACAGTGGGTTTTTTTTTTAGTGTCCTCATCCATATAAAAATTCCTTTAAAATACTTTTAAAAAACAATACAAAGGATTACTCAGCAAAGAGACAAAAAAGGAAAAACATGAGCACCAATAGCACCAAGGCAGACAAGATTCCTTGGGTGAATTTGATATCTTTTATTAGACCAACCCAAATAGTTGGAGAAAAGTTATTAAGCAAGCTTTCGGGTTCAAAAACCCTGCGTCAGGCTAAGGAAGTGTCAGCAGTTGGTGTGTGCTCTTCCTGGATGGAATGAAAAGTAAAGAAGCCAGAGGCTGGGCTGGGGAGTCAGTTGCCAGGCAGATTATAATGTATCAAAAATCCAATGTCTATGTTTAGTCCCTGATCTCTAGTATCCAGCAGGTTGATGAAATGGAGCTCATAGGCTCGTCTCTGGGAAGTGTTGTGTAAGTTTCCCTTGAGGATCAGGACTGAGAGATTGGAGAGAGAGTGGCCCTCCTGTGAGAAATGTGCCCCCACCGATAATTGGGTATTTCTGTCTTTGATGGATTTCCGGTGTGCGTTCATTCTGGTGTGCAGTTGTTGTCTGGTCTCTCCTACATATTTTCCATCAGGGCATTTGGTGCATTGGATGAGGTATATTACATTTCTGGAGGTGCAGCTGTAAGATCCTGGGATGCTGATGGCTCTGTTGTGGGGTGTAGTAATAGTGGAGGTGGTGGTGATGTGGGGGCAGGTTTTGCATTTCTTGTCATGGCACGGTCTGGATCCTTTTGGTGTGTTCTGGGGTTGAGGAAGTTTGCTTCTGGTGATGAGGTTGGCAAGGTTCGGTGCTTGTCTGAAGGCTAGGATGGGTGGCTCTGGGAAGATCTTTTTAAGAATAGGGTCTTTTTCTAATATGGGTTGCAATTTTTTGAGGATTTTCCGTACAGGTTCAAGGGAGGGGTGATACGTCATAACCAGCGGTGTGAGATTTGTGGGTGTTTTTCTTCTGTACTGCAGCAGTTCTTCACGTGGTATCCAGGTGACTCTTTCAAACATGCGATCTACCTCTCTGGAGGAGTGTCCTTGCTGGGTGAAAGCCTTTTTAAGATTGGTGAGGTGGCGATCCCAGGTGTTCTCTTCAGTACAGATGCGGTGGTATCTAAGGGCTTGGCTGTATATCACTGCTTTTTTGGTGTGTAAAAAAAAAAAAAAGGTAAAAAGGTTGGCATACTGTGGGGCCATTTTAGTGCCCATAGCTGTTCCCATCATCTGGAGGAAGTGTTGATTATTAAAAGTGAAATTGTTGTGTGTGAGGATGAAGTGTATAAGCTCAGTGATATCTTTGGGTCTGTATTCTGGGTTGTAATCTTGTTCCTGTAGATATGTAAGGCAGGCATGGATGCCATCCTGGTGTGGGATGTTGGTGTATAGGCTGGTAACCTCATCACCAGAAGCAAACTTCCTCAAGCCCAGAACACACCAAAAGGATCCAGACCGTGCCAGGACAAGAAATGCAAAACCTGCCAACACATCTCCACCCCTCCCTATTACTACACCCCACAACAGAGCCATCAGCATCCCTGCATCTTACAGCTGCACCTCCAGAAATGTAATATATGTCATCCAATGCACCAAATGCCCTGATGGAAAATATGTAGGAGAGACCAAACAACAACTGCGCACCAGAATGAACGCACACCGGAAATCTATCAAAGACAGAAATACCCAATTACCGGTGGGGGCACATTTCTCACAGGAGGGCCACTCTCTCTCCAATCTCTCAGTCCTGATCCTCAAGGGAAACTTACACAACACTTCCCAGAGATGAGCCTATGAGCTCCACGTCATCAACCTCCTGGCTACTAGAGATCAGGGACTAAACATAGACATTGGATTTTTGATACATTATAATCTGCCTGGCAACTGACTCCCCAGCCCAGCCTCTGGCTTCTTTACTTTTCATTCCATCCAGGAAGAGCACACACCAACTGCTGACACTTCCTTAGCCTGACACAGGGTTTTTGAACCCGAAAGCTTGCTTAATAACTTTTCTCCAATTATTTGGGTTGGTCTAATAAAAGATATCAAATTCACCCAAGGAATCTTGTCTGCCTATGTCCTTAGACCAACACGGCTACAACCTAAACCCCTGCCAATAGCACCAATACATTTGAGAAAAAATAAAGAAGAAATAAGATTTACTGGGGAAGTAAAAAACACAAATTTAAAAACACAAGCCTACAAAAAAACTGAAGAAGCACTGACCTTTTCACTTAAATCCTTGTTTTTATGGCTGAGGTAGCATGTGCAGATCTGGCAGAAAAGTCTTAACTCCCTTCTCAATGCCAAGAGAGTCTCCTAAAGCACGTACAGAAGGAGAGGACACAACTTAAAGATTTGACAGGTAAATTCTCAAGTGAATAAACTCAAAACATTGTACTTTTGTCTCAAACAATGTAATTCATTCAAACAAGAAACATGCTGATGGTAAGGACCTGAATTGGCTCAATCTTTTACTTGCATCAGTTGTCCGATTATAAAAAATTACTATGCTCTGTCTTTCTAACAGAGATCACATCTGTGATAGGACTTACAACCCATAGCCAAAAAAAAATCTATTTTTCCTAATCAGTGCTAGAAGTGACAGATGCTGGGACATATAAACTCTTTAAACTGGTACTCAGATTCATACTGTTGTACTGGGCAACTCTCTGATTTAGGGGATTTTTCCCCATGGGTGTCTACCAGTATCTAATCATCAGCCCTTCATCACAATGCCAGCAAGGCACCTTTCAAAGTTAATGAAATAAGCCTCGCACATCCCTGTGAGATGGATAACACCACCCATTCTACAGAAGGGAACTTTGGCACAGAGAGGCCACATTATTTTCCCGTGATCACATACAAAGTTTGTGTTCTATTTGTTTACTTGTGGTAAGAACTTAAGCTTCGTGTAAATGAGTGCAGCTCTCTTTGAAATCAATAAGAGTGCATGTTTTTACATCTGAGCTAAATTTCTTGAGATTTAAAATAAGGAAGAAGGAGGATCCACTTTTGTGTAAGCCAGGAAAGAAGAGAGAAGAGAAGAAGAATGCTATGAACTGATGGAGAAAATGGTGCCAGAGTTGCTTTACAGGAGCAAAATGTTTTGAACACTGGCTGCACCCCTGCTGACACTAGGATTTGGTTGTGTGGGGAAGGATACGGACCTTATACTGCAAGTCTAACCAAATCTGGAGAAAGGAGAGAATTCAAAAAGCTGCTATATCAGTCAGGAAAGCTGAGTTTTATCAGAGTTGAAATGTTTTAAAGAGATGATGAGCGTGGAAAGCTAGCCAGAGGCAGGAGCAGAATGTCATCCAGGCACAGGAGTTCACCCTTCCTAGGCTGTTCTCATCAGATCTGTCCTATCTAATGCACTTCAATCGAACAAAAAAAAATAAAGATATGGACTTCCCTGTTCATTTTTTATTCTGTAGAGGATGTTGGACTGAAGAAAGTAGTTTTCAGTGCAGCCAGAAACCTCTATGAAAGGTAACAACTCGAAGTTGTTGTTTCTGCTTTTATAGGAATCAAACCATATAAGTTTGCATCTTTTTAAGAGGAAACTGAAATGTCCCTAACATTAAAAAATATCAAATTGTTTCCCTGAACATTACCTTTGCTTACAAAAAAAGAACATCTAGCAAGCAGTTTTTGTCTCTATCCAATGTCAGGATTTAGCAACGCATATGCATGCACTAAAAACCCAAATGAGCTGGTTAAATTATGCCCATGCAAAAGGTTAATATTGGAAGAAGTACAGACTTTTGTAAAGATTGAGAGAGACAAATGTCTGAACTGATTTTGCTTTCTCCAAGGAAATATGCATATCATCTGCTTGAGAAAGCTTGTCCCTGCCAGCCATCAAAAGGTAGGAAAATCTATTTAAACCTTTAAAGCATAACCCTTGGTTTCACAATCTTTTTCAGGGGCCAACCTTGGAAGAAGGCCTCTCCCCAACTGCAACCAGCTGCCACAGGAGAGCAAAGTATGTGCACTGTAAAGCTGGTAGAATCATCTGCAATTAAAAAAAGACATAGAACTCTCTTTTAATAATATGAAATGCCACAAAGCAAATGCTCAGAACTAAATGAAAAAAACAATCAGTATCTTACCCTCTGCATGCTGCTTCTACTGCAGCACGAGGCACTTCATTTCCCAAAACACACACAGTCGGTTTATGTTTAATTAACTATGACCTCCCTAGAAACTTTGATTCTGTAAAACACTTAAGTTTCCTCAACTTCAAATGGAACTTACTTATGTGCCTCCATGCTTTGCTAAATTAGAGCTCAGATTTAGGATCATAGGAAAGTAGGACCTCACAAAGTCACCTAGTCCAGCCCTCTATTCAGGGCAGGAACGTACACGACTAAAACACCCCAGCCAAGTGTCTGCCTAACCTGCCCTTGAACATTTAAAAGGATGGAGATTCCACAACTTCTCTAGGTAACCTGTTCCAGTGCTTGACTAACCTCATAGTCAGAAAGCTATTAGTGCCTAGCAGAGCTCATCACCTCGCAATCCTGGACAGCATCTCTATCTCAGAACAGAATGTTCAGACTGACAACACACCGTCTATAGTTTAGATCAAGACTGTCAAGCTCAACCCGTGCCCCGGACCAAACCCAGACCACGATGCTCCTCACAGGCTGGATCTGGGGCAAGCAGTAGCTGCAGCAGGGCCAGCAGTGGAGATAAAGACCCAGTGGGGCAAGCAACTAAATGCCATGGAAGAGGCAGCACAAGTAGCAGTGGCAGCAGGGCAAGTGACAGCAGGTCAAGCAGCCACAGGGCAAGTAGGGCTCTATCAGTACAGCCCTTGCTTGCCAAGGATCCATGTCCAGCAGAGGCCTTAGATCTCAGATTGCAGAGCAGACTACTACCCCAAATTCTTTGGCTAGCCAGTAGGTTGGCAGACCAGATGGAGCAGCTCTGAGGCCAGATCTGGCCTGCAGGCTGCATATTCGATGTCCATAGTTTAGATAACAGTTGACCTGTAAATTGGCTTCCCCCAAAAATTTCCCTCTGCAGGTAAGAGGGCAAAGTATTTCCACTTCTGATTAACAGCAAACTACTAATAATTCATTGATTTTCTCTCTATTAAGGGCAATATTGTGGAACCAAGAAAGAAAGACCTTTCTACTAATCTGTGCTGAAGACTAATCCAACTTGGGCCACGATTTGACCCCGCAGCCTTGATCAAACTCTGTTTTAAATTCAGTTATGGTATGAATCCACTGACATTTTTATACACAGTGTATACAACTGGCACAACGGGTCTCATCTTGGGAAACTGAGACATGTAAATAATTAACACATGCCTACCTCACAGGACACTGATGTAATGGATCATGAACATTTGCTTTGAACCGCAAGCACAGTATTATTAGTGGTAATGACCAATACTTTACCTGAACAGGTAAACTTCCATGCTCCATTTCAAAAACCAGCAGCTCTGAAGTCTTGTCATGGAGATTCCACTTGGCAAGGTCATGTGCACTGCAAGCCAAAAAGAAAAGAAAATACCAGAGTCAGAAAATTGTAAAGAGAAGAGATACACATGGTATTTCCATTTATCCTGTATCTCACCACATGCAATCTGGTCTTTAAAAAAATCACCACAGATTCTTGTTTTATGGAGGGAAGGTGATGACTTCCATCAATACCTTGATCTATTAACAGAAATAAGAAAAAAAATATTCCCTGTCTATTGAACAGGTTAAATCTTTTTCTTTTGCCAGCACTAACTGAAAACCAACATCTTCCACTGAACTCTCTCTCGCAATCACTCCAAAAAAAGGTTTTTTCCCTCAATGTCACAGATAACTTTTGTTCTTATGATACACAGAATTGGTTTAAACTGGGAATAAATGGCTTTCTACTATTTATGTTACTATGTATAGATTAGACCAATGATTCTCAACCAGGGTATTACTAGGTGCAAGGAGATATGCAGATAAGTGCAGGCTCCCTTAGTCTTGGCCAATTATCCACCCCCACTGCCTGGCCCTTCTGCAAGAAAGCAAGAACTGTAATATATAAATTAGTTTTTGAAATTGGGTGCCACTCAATTCACAAAAGCTATGGAGGGGTGCCTTGATTCCAAAAAGTCACTGACCCACTGGATTAGGCTCAGGCAGGCAGGGAATTTCCCTAGAATTTGCTAACAAATGCTAAAAACTTGTCATTTGTTTTCCTCCTCAGCAATGAAATCTGCTGAGGCGGCAGCTCCTGAGATGTCCCAATATAAAGAACTTCTGAAAAAAAACAGGGAAAGAAAGGACAATGTCACTTCAGTATAACCTAATTTTAAGCATGCATTGTCTCAGTGGTTATCATTCTGTCTTGTTTCTGTTACAAAACATGCAGCTTGTGTATGGAGAGGAAATGGAAACAGAAGGAAAGAAACAGAACATCTGCACTTTCTGTACATTCCAGGAACGGTCCCAGAATTCCCAAAAAGACTGCGGGTTTGACACCAAGATTATCTCCAATGTTACAAAACACCTACAGGCTGCACAGAATAAGACAGCTAGCGCCTCTTTGAAATGACAGGGCAAACTTAGCCATGTGTGATGAAGGGAAAGCTACTCCTAGCCTACAGCTCAATTCCGGCACCCTCAGGCACCTCAAGTACTTGGCAAGTAGTCCCAAATAGGTCACTGCAGAGGTTCTACTCAAGGTCAGTTAGGGTTGAAAAAATTGCCATCAGATACCAAACAAGAACATACTATGCTCCAGAAAAGCCATGCTTCTGGGAGACTTGCTCTTTAACAGATACAGACCAGAGCACATCAAGCATATTGCTCTCATTGCTTTCTCTGCAGGCTGCCTGCCTGCCTTGATGTAAGGCATCCTGCTGAGAAGGCAGGCACTGAAACAGCCCAAATGAAAGGGCCTTCATGTACACACTGTCACCCCAACCTAACAACACTTTGAATGCAGACATGCCATCTGCTTCAAAACTGACCCTTAAGATCAGTCAAGCGAGTTCAAAAGAGCTCCTTGCAAGGAGAGTACACCCATACTTAGGAGCGTCTAGAAACCAGAAGGGGGAAAAAAGTACTCCTAAGAAAGGAATTCCCCCGAACTATTTTACATGCTACCACCTCACCTAGTGACGGTTTGAAAGTTTTGTTAAGCAACCAACAGCAATTCCTGTTTTACAGCAGCTTGGTGTGGCTGCACTGTGCAGGGAAAGGGAAATGAGAAATTGTGTAAACAAACATCTCACTTATGAAAAGCTGCTATTCTTCTCAAAGCAGAGCATATTCGGGAAATTCCTTCTTCACCTGTACAAAGACCTTCCTCCTAAATCACAGGAGTCAGGAAAGAGAAAAAAACAAGGAGGGTGTTAAGAGTAGTCATTAGTTCCTCTACTAACTGCAAGCTTAAATTACACGACTTCCCAGCTTTGGAAACTACTTGGCCTTTGACTATATTTCTCATACCTTCCCTATGATTGAAAAAAAAAAATCTTACATAAGGTGAGAAGAAATTGAAAATCTAGGAAATGCCACACTATTATACTTGCATTATAACATCACCAGCCCTCAACCACCCACAGCTGCCTTCCCAGTCCCAAGCACAGATGCTAACTACAAGGCAGCCCCATTCAGGAGTCCTCCAAATCTGGCCTGCAGACAACTACTAGCCCAGGAAGCACTGGCTAGAGGTCCACAGGGAACTAACTGTTCACGTGGTGCTGACACTCCTCATTTTCAGGTACCACACCACATTAAATGTTTGCCTATAAATGCAATTGCAATAATATCTGATCAAGGGAGGTGGCCCTTTGAACAGAGTTAGGAGGGTAGGGTTCCACAAGATAACCTCTTATGTAGTTGTGGCCCATACTAGGATAATGTTTAAAAACCCCTATCTTATCTTGTTTCTAATAAAATACATGTACTCAGGGGGAGGGGAGAGAAGGTGTCTATTTATACCAGGGGTGGCCAACCTGCAGTTCTGGAGCCACATGCAACTCTTCAGAAGTTAATGTGCATCGCCTTGAATATTTGCACAAGCAGACAGTGATCAGCTTCCATTTGGGCATATATATTTGGAAGCTGGTCACCGTGTGCTTGTGAAAAGATTCAAGGAGATGCATATTAACTTCTGAAGAGCCGCAAGTGGCTCCAGAGCTGCAGGTTGGCCACCTCTGATTCATACCATCATAACAAATCCAATATGGTAGAGTGAGGGATCGTAACATGTTTACAGCATCCCAGCATCCAGTAAAAATCCACTCACATAGGTTTTGGCATGACACCTGTCGGCGATGGCACAGCTGATCAACCGCAAGCTCTCACTGTGTTCACACAGCAAGCTATTCATATCTCCACCAGCTGCTTTTACTTTTTCAGAAATAACAAAAAATTTGCAGTCCTCTTTCCACAGAGCAGGAGACACTTTCAAAGACCCTAAGGCTATCTTATATGATGTGGTATTCCCAACAGAATTATCTTTGAGAAAGGAAATTGTGAACTTCCTGCTTACTGCCAATATGTACCTGGACAGAATGACACCTTCTCTAACATATATGTTTAACAGAACTGTAGTTATTTGATCATAGATGGCATTTTCAAACAACACCATTACATACAGCACACTGTAGCCCAGGGGTAGAATATCCATTGGTGCTCTGGCTGGAAGAATCCACAGCATTGCAAATACAGAAACAGCCCATTCCCTTCTGTCATAGAAGACACCAGCCATTCCCTTCCACCCTCTTCCCGTCAGGATACAATCTTCAGTTCTTTAAAATGTAAATAGACAGCCCTTTCATAGAGTTCAGGCTGTGTCTGTAAGCTTTGTTCCCTCAAGCAAAAATAAACCAGAATGTTTCAAGACTGCATCTCTCTCTCTACTTGTTTTTTGATTCAGAAATATTTCATGTATTTCCACATTCACTCGCACCTCACGCCAAGAGTCATGCAGCAGCTGGTTAAGCTGGTCCACCAACTCGTCTATCAGTTGAGTCCTAGCAAGATCCACTCTGTTGTGAATGGCCAGATCTCCACTGCAGAGGATGTCATACATCCTAGAGCACGCCTCGAGGACATCCATGTCTGAGTGTTTGCACATAATGTCTTTCACCTCTTTGAGCAAAGCATCCAAATGCTGCAAGTAATAAACAAGCATCATAATGACAGTTAAGTCATGTTTATGCCCTTTAATATTTCAGATATAAAAAGTGCCTTATACTCCTTTTAATTTTGTATCAAACAAAATCGCAATTTGAAAATGAGAGGGGGGATTACAGGACAACTTCACTTGCTGCTTTAGATCTTTGAGCCCTGTCTTATCATCACTATTTTACCATCTTCTTATAACCTTAAAAGAACAATTTCAGCTCCCAGTATAGCACTATACCGGTGGTTTTACCTAATGACAATGGCAGAGGACAGGGAGGTGAAAGAGTGCTATGAAGGATAGACACTTGACACTGAAAATTGCCAGCTTAATTAACTAAAGAGGAAGTATGTTTCAGATCTCCCGCTGTTCTGTTAGAGAGTCATTCCCATGTGTGGGCCACTGGCAGTATAATTTGTTACATAGATAGAACCAGATACAAGCACATTTCTGTCATACTGCTAATTCTTTGTCTCCCCCAACTAACGTCTTAGGCTAGAAATGTTCAAGGATGTATTTATTCCCTTTGCTAAAATTAACCTCCTGTAAATATCCCTAACAGGGCAAATCTTCCCCAGTTTTCCAAATCCGTCCATTTTGCTTTTCCAAGTTCATCCATTTGTGACATGGCTCTTCCATGCACAGATACAACTAACCTCATTCTTCTCTTGCAGTTACTCCTGGCAACTGGAGGTAAGACAGTCTCCAGTGAGAATACTAGGAGCAAGCTGCTAGGAGATGCCAACTTGGATACATGTTGTAACATACTCTCCTCTCCATCCAGCAAAATGCCAAAACACAAAAGCCTAGAATTTATGCAGAAAATGAGGCCTCCTGCATGAAACCATAAATCATTATGCACTGGGGTGCTAAACCAACATAGACAGATGTACATAAACAAGTGTTAAAGCATTACTCTAATGGTCCCGATACAAAATGTATAGTCTGAACAGGAAGACTTCCCTCCAGCTATATTTCTTCAGACCCATTAAGTCTTACTAAACCCTGCAACTGTTACCAAGTACCATAAAGCCCCATAAATTGTTTCACATATTTGGGATCTTCCACATATACCAGGTACCCTGATTCTTATTCACCTTTTCCAGATGTCCAGTACTGTAAGCCTCTAAATCATAATACTGAGGGATTGGCAAGAGGTTTACCACTTTTTCAGCATCTGCTGAATACTGCAGAGGAAGAGACAGGATATGAGTGCAGTGCAGGAATGTTAATGAAATTTTTAACATGTGCTCATGGAGCAGCTGCTCGTTACCTTTGCCAAGAGCTGAGGAAGAACCACAATAAAGTGTTCAGTAATTTTGGTACAATCTTCCAATTGTATTTTCTTTTCTTTCACTGACAGGATCTACAGAGAAAGCATTTTTTTCAATTATACAATACTCTCAGGTTTGAGTGGGATTTTACACTTACCCCACGGTAGAAAGTATACTGATATGTGAGGTTAACTAACACAAACCACTAGGCTGAGGTACAAATATTTTTTTCCCTTAGATTTACGCAGCTTTTGAAAAAAAAAACTGGAATTAGATTTCAACAGACAAAGTGTTCTGTTTGGATGTGGACTACTGTATAACTCTATCGACTAACAGATAAAAATGGCTTCTGTGTATCATTAACATGCTTCCACTGAGCTGCGCTTCCACTCAAAGCTCATCTCAATCAATATCTATTGCTAATAAAATGTTTTGTTTGGAGGCCAAGGTTTGGCTTGTAAAAGCAAACTGCTTTCTTTCCAAAGTACCTGCCATTAGTGCACATAGGAAGGACAGATTTGACTGCAACACAATAAAAAAAATTAGAACGAAATCCACCGACTTTCTTGGCTGCTCCTCTGCCCACGGGAGGGTGACCTTCAGCAGCTTCTCGAACAGTCACTAGGATTATTTCAATCAGTGCACTTTCCTGGGCCCCGCTCAGTGCTGTAAGCAAACCACAATCTCTTTTCAGTGTCACACCAAAGCAAACTGAAGATGCACTTGCAGCTAACAAAAAAAGCTTACTCCTTCCTCAAAACACCTCTGAAGTGATTTTAAAGGGAAGAGAAAAATTGAGTTAAGTCCAACCTGAAGATGAGCTGAAACTATCTGCAACATTTTGCAAAGCACAAAAGCAGTAATTCCCTATTAAAGCCAGGTAAGTGCAGATAGGCAGTTGGTCAGGGGTGTTGGTTGTAGCTGTGTTGGCCTAAGGATATAGGCAGAAAAGTTTCTTTCGGTAAATCCATTATCTTTTATTAAAACAACTAAAATAGTTGGAAAAATTCTTCTTTCCAAGCTTTCAGGTACAAACACCCTTCTTTGGACAGGTAGTGGTATTTTCCAAAGAGCTTCAGTGACCAATACCTACTGAAAATCCCATGAAGTGCCAGTCTGAATCTTTACCTAGATCCCATTAAAAAAAACTGGACCTACACATTTTAAATCAACCTCTCAGAATTTCCTCTGGTTCTGCCATAATAAATACTATTTAAAACAAGTTAAGATAGTTTCACAATTAAACAATCCCTCCAACGACTGCATTTCAGTGAACTGGTACACTTAAGTTCCTCAGATCAATCATGAAAACCAATAAACTCAATACCCCTGCCTTGAAATGTAAAGGAAAATCAAGATTTCTAAATAGGAAAGAACTTTCATGTAGTAGTCTTTTATTCTTTTCACCTTACAGTAAAGTTAGTCTGTTTGATTCACCACAAGTCTGGAAAAGGGCCAACATGGTCCCTATTTTCAAAAAAGGGAGGAAGGAGGATCCAGGTAACTATAAGCTGGTTAGTCTCACCTCTCTCCTTGGGAAAACCTTTGAAAAAAGTATTAAGGAACACATTTGTGGGAGTGCAGCAGAAAAAATAATGCTGAAAGGCACAACCAGCATGGATTCATAGCAGGTAGATCCTGCCTGACTAACCTTGTTTCTTTTTATGACCAGGTCACAAAATGCTTAGATGCAGGAGTCAAAGTAGATGTCATTTACTTGGATTTTAAAAAGGCCTCAGATATGGTGTCTCATCCCATTCTTATAAATAAACGAAGTGGCTGTGACATAGATGATTACATGGTCAGGTGGATCTGGGTACATACCATTGGCTTATGGTATGTAACCAGAGAGTGGCAGTGGGCAGGTCGGTATCGACCTGCAAAGATGTGGGCAGTGGGGTCCCCCAAGGTTCAGTCCTTGAACCAATGCTGTTCAATATCTTCATCAGTGACTTGGATGAGGGCATGGAGAGCACTCTGTCCAAATTTGTAGATGACACCAAATTATGGGGCAAAGTAAACACATGGTGGGCAGGGAGCAGATTCAGGTGGATTTGTATGGGTTGGAAAAGTGGGCAGAACAGAACAGGATGCAGTTTAACAAAGATAAGTGCAAAGTGCTGCACCAAGGGAGAAAGAATCACCAACACATATACAGATTGGGAGATGACCTTCTAGGTAGCACAGCGGCAGAAAGGGATCTCAGAGTCATAGTCAACTCCAAAATGAACATAAGTCATCAATGTAACAAAGTGATAAGTAAAGCTAACCACACTCTATCATGCATTAGCAGGTGCATCACAAACAGGTCTAAGGAGGTGATACTTCCCCTCTATGAGGCACTGGTAAGGCCACAGCTGGAGTACTGCATCCAGTTTTGGGCGCAGCACTTCAAGAAGGATGTCAATAACCTTGAAATGGTCCAGAGGTGGACTACTCATATGGTTAGGGACCTGCAGGTAAGGCCCTACAAGGAGAGATTGAGGGACCTGGATCTCTTCAGCCTCCACAACAGAAGGCTGAGGGGTAACCTTGTGACCATCTACAAATTCATTGGGGGTTGGGCAGCAAGGAATAGGAGATGCTCTGTTTACCAGGGCACCACCTGGGGTAACTATAACCAATGGCCACAAACTGAGCAGATTTAGGTTGGACATCAGGAAGAGCTTCTTCACAGTAAGGGTTACCAGAATCTGGAATGGGCTTACAAGAGAAGTGGTGCTCTCCCCTACCCTGGAGGTCTTTAAGAGGAGACTGGACAAGCACCTGGCTGGGGTGATCTGACCCCAGCGCTCTTTCCTGCCCAGAGCAGGGGTCAGACTCGATCATCTACTGAGGTCCCTTCCAACCCTAAAAATCTGTGAAATATATGAAGTCACAATTACAGTACACATATGGTGTAAATCAATGATATCTTCAAACTCTTCAGAGTAAATGTATTTTGGAATTTCATGGGAATTTCACTGGCTTTATTTAAAGCAGATTTTGCAGTATTTCTCAATTAGGACAACTGGTTCAGTGTCATTAGGATTAAACTTCCCCAGAAGCTAACGGGTCAAAGTTTATGAAATGCTACTAACTTTAATCAAATTCTATCCTCTTCTACCAGGATTGGAAGTTGACTCATCTTCTACCAAGACCACACCTGACTCCTCAGACCCATCTATATGGCTCTTTTGCAGTCTAGAAACAGGACTGAAGCTTCTCTCATCTTTAAAGCAGAAAGTCATTGGATATCACAGTGCTCTCAGTGTTGCTCAACATGCAACCTAACTGTTGTTACATTGCATTGGATTCACTAGAATCTTTTCTTAATCGGCCAAACTCCCAAGAAAGTGAGAGGAAAAAGAAGAAAAAACATCTTTCGCTATCCACTTTCCAGAGGACACAAAGGAAGGACAAAGGAAAAATAAAAGATAAGGGGAAGAAGAGCCATAAATACTTATGGCATAACAACCTGACAGCACTTCACAAGAATTCATAAGTGCATAAACATACAAGAATTCTGAATCATGACAATCAAATAATTTGAAGTAATATTGGCAGGACACTGAGCCAAGTTGCTCTCCAAAGTTAAATAACCTTGTTTTAACTGAAAACAAAACAAGTTTCTTCCAAAAAGCAACAGGAGTTCTTTTGGCAACACAAAGCATTTTGCCCACCTACCTCCGTCTTCTTCAGAATCTTGCAACAAAAGGCTCGTCATACATGCCCAATCCTTCAACAGACTGGCCGCCCAATCCCATAGGCTGTCTACAAGGTATGCAACATGTTTGTGTAGCTAGAGATTAAAAAAAAAAACACAAGACTAGAGAACTAAACACTGTGTGAAATCTGAATATAGTTGATCATATAGTGCTCACTCCCTCTCCAGCTAGAAAGCTGAGCCATTCATTCATGTTATGTATATACATGCATATGCAATTCTTCAAGCATGTTAACTGTTGACCAGACCCAAATTAAATACCAATTCTTCAGTCTGATATATAAGGAATAGCAAGATGGGGAAGGGAGAGAGATACTTTTAAGGGCAGAAAGATATTTTAAGTAGTCTCCCTAAATTACCTTGCTTATTACTGTTAAATTACTGTTAACAATGTCTAAAATTCCCATTGCCATGTGGGGCCTTGATGTCAGATACACTTCAGGGCTACATGTTAGTTGCCTCAACTTCATTTAGTCCTATTGGACTCCTCTGCCACGCATTTTTTTTTCTTTTCCAGAAAGCCAGTTCAACATTAATACACATGGAAAATAAATGGCTTGGTATGACAGAACACAGCTGCACACCTCTGCTTCACTCCAACTCATCCTACAAAGTTGAGAAACCAAACAAAGCCTTTCAAGAGAAAGTCTTTGCTTTGGACACAGAACAATATCCAGCAACACTCTAGCACCAAGTCTCAGGCAGGTGCAGTGGACTTGAAAGGCTCCCACTGATCTTTTCATCTATGACTGTCAACATCATCCTCACCTCACTCTCCAAGAAGAAAGCTATTAGAATTCTCAAGTGACTGGCACTGGGCTCAAATTTCCCTCTACTTTTGGGCAGACCTTCTCCATCTCCCTGATTATTAAGCAGCCTGTGAATAGAAAAAGGGAAAATATCAGTCCAGTTCTCCTATGTACCTTCTGCTCACTCTGCAGAACACAAGGATTCTGTCAAAATTTCAGGAAGATTTAATTCTTTCAAGTTCTCTTCACCTATTCCACAAACATATCCTATCTTCCTGTAAGCTGGGAGGAAGGAGAGAGAGATTATTTTCAGTTAACAAAGTTCTGCCATCTCTGTGGATGCAGGGACCACCAGTGATTATTTATACCCATGGCTGGCCAGTGCACTGGATAACAGACAAATTAAACCTAGTAACAGCACATCATGAGATATGCCTCAAACCTTTAAGGATGCCTGGTCTCCACAATAATTTAAAGGTTATCACAATGATAAATATGGTTCATGGGAAAATATTACTGCTCAATGATAATTTGTATTATGGATGGCTGCTGGATGGACCATCCATCCAATGAATAGACATGGATGGACAAACCAATGCTCTTAAAGAAAACCCAGGATTGTGTGTTTCCAACAGGTGTTTTATCCAAACTGACAACTACACTGGGAAAAGTACACTCCTTGCATTGCCCAAGGTGTAGCATGACGGTCCTTTGTGATTTCAGTTTTCTCCTGCTCTCCCCACAGAAATCAGAGTGAGGTTGCTGCTCATGAAAGATGACAATTTAAGTCCTGGCACTCATGGATGAGCAGAGCCCGCCAGGTCATGCCTCCAGAAAATTAACAGGCCACAGGACTGAAAATTAGGGTACTATAGAAAAAGATTTGCCAGCATAGTTATGTCAGTAACCCTTCCTAATGGACACCAGCTTAAGCCAGAAAAAAAAAAGAATAGTATAATCCAGCCCAATAAGCAAAATAAACTAATACTGATGACCCTACCTCAGGAGTGGGCAAAATACAGCCTGCAGGCCAGATCCAACCCACCAACAGTTTCAATCTGGCCCATAAGTGGACGGCTGCCAACTCACTAGATCTGGCCCGCAGACGTCTCCAGTGGCTCTGGCTGCCACAGGCTGCCGGGCAGGCAGGTGGGACCACTTCTGCCCAGCAGTATAAGACATCAACTGTACACCCAGGTGGGCAGTGGCATCAGTTGTGGACACCGCAGGCAGGCTCAGGAGCTCGGACACAGAACCTGCCATGGTGTCCACAGCTGACCCAGTGCCCTCCTAGCACGGTGGAAGCTACTGCCTGGAGCCCCAACTCAAAATAAAGGAGGCAGATGGGAAAAGAAACAGAGAAGAAGAGAAGAGAGCAACAGAGATGGATGTGGCCGATAGGTCCCTAAAACTCATTAAGTGGCCCTCTGACTGAAATAATTGCCCACCCCTTCCCTACCCCGTTCCCAAATGTTTTTGCTAGTAAACTGTATGTATTGTTCAGAAAAATGTACCTAGGGCTTTGACCAGTATAGAAATATTACCCAAAAAAAGCAATGTAGGGCTAGGGGATGAGATGAAAGACTTCACATAAAAGGGTTGTTTTTGGCTCCATAAACCTTAGTTAGTTTAGCTGAGTGGGAACAGACAGCAAACAGGAGGGTGTACGCAAGTGTGTGTGAGAATAAGCAGTCAGTTTTTAATTTTGCCCCTCCACAGCCTTACCAAAAAATAAAACTTTATTCTTGCAAAACAAAATAGAAAATTCAGTCCAGCCATAGATACAGAATGTGTACTAACTCCCTTTTTAGCTTGCCAGTCCGATTCATTTCATGCAACCGTTGTTATAAAAAGCCCATTTATAAGAGTTACTCCTGGGGGCTTAAATCCTGTACTTCATTAACTTGACTGAAAATTGTGAGGGCTTTTTAATCTGCTGAAGCTCTCATTAATCCAGGGCTTTACAATGTATAAGGCAACTTCCAGAGGGAGAAGAGGAGGCCACCTTTGCGATTAATCACAAACAGCTATAAAAATCCAGCAGATGCGAGGTGATGAATTGGCTCATAAGAAGCAAAACGTCAGGGAAACAATGTATAAGGGAAGGCTGCATGGTCCTCCAATTGAGTCAACACCTGTGGATTAGTCAGTTGTTTTATACTTTATTTATTCAGCCTTGTACTTTTCTTATGCTTGTTTAACAGACCTGGGCTAGGCAGGAAAACAAATGCTTAGCCCCAGATTTCTGATTCAGCAGATGAATGCTAAAGAAAGTACATCTGGTACCCTCCCGACATCCATCATATCAATGGATAATGTCCCTCTTAAACCCACATTCACTGGGAACCAAAGCAATGGTGATGGAATATGCAAAAGTAGCCAAGCAACAATACCTTTTATAAAGGAATTCCCCAGCTGCTACTGCCAGTGGTCTGTGTGTCGTATAAACAAACTGGTATAAGGTTTCACAGTCTTCAGATGACAATGCATCCTCACAGTTCCTATGCAAAGAGATAATGCAAGTTATTATGCATGTTAGCTGGAGAGGATTTTATGTATCCCAACTGATCTATAACAGTGTATCTCAACTCGTGGGTCACGACCCAAAAGTGGGCCACAAGAATATATGAAAGGATCATAAATAAACTTTAAAAATGGTTCAATCTTAAAAAATGGATTCTCTTTTAAAAGAGAAATATGTGGAAAACCCTGGCTTTTCCCCTGCAGGCTGGCAGTTTCAGCCTGCAAGGGGCTGCTTGGGGACCCCCTCTGCCGCACACACCCACTCCCTGCCCCACACCCTTGAGGGATGGGGCTTGGGGGCAGGAGGCAGCAGGTCAGGAGTGAAGGGCACTGGGTCAGGACTGGCCATCAGTGTTTCCTGGTTGAGCACCACTGATCTACAATATGTTTTGAAGAGGGCACTTGCTGCGTTGACATTAAAGACATAAAAACAAGTATTTGATTGGTTTATTCTGTTCCAGTCTCCATGGTTTGTTCATACAAAAGTCTAGCTAGCACAACCCTTTACTTTTGTAAGTGCCATCATATGTGCCTACTATCCCTCAGCATAAGTATATCTTGCAAAACAAAGACAGACTCCGCTCAGACAGAATATTCAATACAAAGTTATGGCTTATGTCTGAGACCCTGCAGGATGTTTGCCCATACACTCCACAGATATATTTATTCTATGCTGCTAGACTAATATTTGCATCTATCCTATTTTAATTTTTTTAATTAATCACTGAGTAGTTAATAATGTATTTTGCAACCAATGATGAAGATATTTGACCATTACTCAGCTAAGTATTCACAATTCCTCCCCTTCCCTCCCCTCCTTGGCAAAACATTTACTTAGTGCATAATTTCTGTTCCACCTATTCCTGTCAATATTTACTCAGAGAGAGACCACATTCTACAAGGAGTCACCAAAACTATTGCACTTCAGAGAGCAGGAGTCAGATTTTGGTTGCAGTCAAGGGCAATCAGCCTGTTGTAAATTGGCCTGTAATGATCAGGGTGCATCATTAACATTTTCACTCTAAAGGCCTGCATACTCTGCCAGTGACCATTAAAAACAAGTTGTCTGAGTGCAACCTGGCAGAAAACACTCTCATTAAAACAACAGGCAACTTTTCAGGAAATGTGAGCAAGTGATACTTAGGGAAACAAGCCATAACGATCACCTTTGTGAATCCTGAGACTTTGTTGGCTATCAGAAGAGAACAGCCCACACAAGAATGCTCTCTCTACAAGCAGAGGGGAGTTAGCCATGTTAGTCTGAAGTCAGGCAGAAGGCAGGGTAGATGTCTACCTTTATAGACTAACTTAGAGATGTGTACACACACTATATATATAGCATAAGCTTTCATAAACAGAGGGCTTACTTCAGATGCTGTGAAAGGACTTCAGGAAACAGAGCTCCTAAACAGAAAGCAGTGATTGCAATACAGAGGACAGGTACAGATAACTAACAACCCTAAGGACAGGTAAGTGGAACTTGTATAGGAAATTACAGAACAAGAAATCATCCACTGAGACTGGACTGTGTTAAGTATGCTCTAAACTGAGAATACAGATTCTTATCCTATTACTTACATTAGCTTTTAAAACCTATGTCCCCCAGTGGGTTATCTGCCTTGTTTCTCTCTCTCCTACCCACCCACCTTGCCTCTCTCAGAAGTGCCCTGCCCTTTTTCCTCCCCTCTTCCCTGCCCTTTGTATTCTAATCACTGCTTTCTATTTAGCTGCTCTGCTTCCTAGAGTCCCTTAACAACATCTGATGGAGTAAGCTCTCTGCCTATGAAAGCATATATACTTCTGATTTAGTTACTTTATAAAGGTGCAAATATATCCTCTTTCTAAGCATCGTGGTGTTTCCAGACCGCTCCCCTACTACCATTTTTAAAACCACAGCCAAAAGTTTCTAGCTTAGTTTCAGAGTTGCTTATAGCAAATATTTAGATGATTATCTCTCCCCAAATTCTAGCGGTTAGTTCTAGGAATTCCTGATAGCAAGATGCCTGTGCTTCTAATATTTAACTGCTAGGAATTCAGATTTGAGGCTGCTGGAGGTTTTGTATTTTAAATTTGTGACTTGTCAAGATGATAAAAGAGCAAGACAGTACAGAGGGGAAACAGAAAAGGGAATCAGCCCCTAGATACAGAGTGGGAACGTGTTTTTAGACATTGTGGGAACATGAACACACACACCCACATACTCACACTTTTGAAAGACTGGTATCAAACTGAAAGGGCAAGTTCTCCATGGTGAAGCTCCTGGAGTCCAGATCATTGTGGGTGAATGTATGAAATGAGAGGATAGTTTTCTGATATCTGTGGCTATTTCTGATATCTCTGGCCATTTCTTGCTTTTTTACAACAACTGTGCTTTCCTCAATACATGTCAAGGAGACAAAGGGGCAGGCATTGCACTCACTCTGTAACTATAAAAAGTCCTTCCTTTCAAATCCCTGCCAT
>NW_005841872.1:914125-952065 GCF_000455745.1 Alligator sinensis
AGATATGTAGGTACAACCAGCCTTTCTTTGGGGACAAGTTAAAAGACTTTACCTGGGACAAAATCCTATCCTGACTTAAGTCAATTTGAATGCTGCCATTATCCTTAAAGGAGTCAGGAATTTACCCCAGATATTTTTAGTCTGTAATGCAGTTCTTCCCTCTCCTTGGGGAAGGTCTAGGTGAGGTGTGAAAGAGAAGCTTTAGCAATAAAATGCTTTCTGGTGTCAAAGAGGTTTGGTGCATGAGAGAAAAAATAAGCCCCTTTCCCCAGTACAGGCTGGCAGCAGCTGATGACATTCCTTTCACTAATGGATTTTTTTGTTTTTTGAAAGAGATAAAATATCCCTGCATCTGTTCTCTCTCTCTCTCCTTTCACATAGTGCTCAACAGTTGCCTTCTTTAAAGATGTCAAGTCTTACACTTGAAAATTATTTTACTAGCTCCAAGGCTCTACTTGCCTTTGGAAGAGGCAACACCTAACTACATTGACAAAGACTAATTTTGGAAACCTTCCAACAATAAACAGGTATCTTCCTTCTGTGTGTGTAAAGGGCCAATAATCGTACGCTGAAGGAATACTTTATATATTGCAATTCTACTGCTGCAAATGTACAGCCCCTAGAATGCCAAGTGACAGATAAAGGTTAAGCCAGTAGTGCCTGCCAGTATTTAGACGTCTAAAAATAAATAGGCATGGTCTTCCACATGCTAATGCCATGATATATCATTTTTTCCATACTTAGTGTGAACATGCACTGGAGAAGAAAGACAGGGGTACTCCAGGGAATGAGCAGAGACACTGTTCTGGATGCCTGCATTAGCTAATGGATCTAACAAGATCATTTTTAATTTGCATTTTATGAGATGACCTTGGAAAGCAGAAAACCTGCTATAGTCTAAACACAAGAGATGCAGCATTGCATAGGGATCGTCTCCATCAGCTTTTGCTCACTTGCAGTTGCTTGTATTCCAGCCCAGTGCTCTAACCACAGTGCCACAGGAGAGGCACTGATGTCGCCATTAACAAATTTATGCATCTGACACTTAAATGGCAAGTAAAGAGGGTGAAATTGGGCCCATTGAACTGGGAAAAAACAAATAAGGAATTTTTACCATTTACTTCAAGGCTAGAGACAGAAATTACACATAAACCAGTATAAGTGATCAGAAACCAGTTCAAATCTGTAACACAACACAAGTTCAGTGCACATAAACCATTTTCAAAATAGCTGAAACTGGTTTAGAATATACCTGGATGGATGTAGTGTTAAATTTAATTGATTTAGATTAAGTCAGTTTATTTTAACTTCTATCCCAGATCCCCTCCAGATTCAAATTAACTCTCAGTCCCCCAGCATCCAAGGATGCTTTGCACCTCCCACGCAAACCCCCTTCACAGGGTGGGCAGGCTAGCCTTGGCCCAAGCTGCCTGCTCCAGCTAAGCACGGAGGCCAGCTATAGTGACCCCTGGCTTCTGGCCTGAGCTACTGCAATCATGCAGATGCATTTCCAGAATCAAAAGTGAAGGTCTGTTCACTTGCTTATCAGTTCAATCTATGCAGCTTAGACTAAACTGAGAAGATTGAATCAATTCAGCCTCGGGCTTTTTGACACAGACAAGTGCAGGGTACTGCCTCTAGGAAGAAGGAACCAGCAACACACCTATAGGCTGAGGAACACCCCTCTTGTCAAAATAGTGACAGAAAAGGATCTTGTTGTCATTGTTGACTCCAGGATGAACATGAGCCGCCAATGCGAGGAAGTGGTCAGTAAGGCTAACCGTACCTTGTTGTGCATCTACAGATGCATCACAAGCAGGTCCAGGGAGGTGATCCTTCCCTTCTATGTGGCGTCGGACAGGCCAAAGTTGGAGTACTGCATCCAGTTCTGGGCGCCACACTTCAAGAGGGATGTGGCTAGCACTGAGAGGGTCCAGAGGAGGGCCATTCGCATGGTCGAGGGGCAGCAGGTCAGGCCCTACAAAGAGAGGCTAAAGGGCCTGAATCTATTCAGCCTCCACAAGAGAAGGCTGAGAGGGGATCTGGTGGCCATTTACAAACTTGCCGGGGGGACCAGTGGGAATAGGGGGAGGCTCTGTTCCCCCGGGCACCACCCAGGGTTCCTAGGAATAATGGCCACAAATTGTTAGAGAGAAGATTCAGGCTGAGTGAAACATGGAAGCTAGTTATTGAAAGGCCCTACTGGGTCATGTAGCTGAGGTCCCTATCAAGGTAGCATTACTTGCTATGTTATGCTTAATAGGTGTAATGCTGATATATTATTTGCTATGGCACATTTTGCCAATCCCATTTAAGATGTCTTAAATAACAGTGCTTCTACCATGTCAGCTAGAAGTCAATTAACAGCCTTACAGAAAAAGAGGACGGATAGTGATGTTTTTAAGCACAAAAGAAAAATATTGCTCTCTAATCCCTTGTTCCTTATCAAGTCTATATAAAGCTAAGGATGCTGTTTCCATATCTGTAAGTTTAACTAACACACCTTGCCTATCTGAAAAAGGGGAGGTGAAATGTTTTTACCCTGGTAAAGCATTTTAAGTAGAAAGTGCTATAAAGTGTGTTGTGTATTATAGACATACAAAAAACTAGAACTCTTGGTATCTTGTGTATTATAGGTATATTCAAAACCAATTTTAGCAATAATTTATGCCCTCCTTGTTGGCTACGTTCTTTAGCTATTTGTGGACTGGTGTCCAGGCACATCCACACACCTTCTAATCTTTCCCCATGAATCATCAACCACCACCTAGTTACCTTATAACACTTCCCCAGTTCTTTCTGGCAGCGAAACATCCAGATATGAATCCCACTGCCCAGATGCACCCACCCCAAAGTCATAGAGCTTTCTGCTAGGATTCCCAAATCTCTTTCAGAATTACTCTTTTCTCTATTACTTTCCTCCGCTGAGTATCTACCACTCACATTATTCCTTCCAATTCATTTTTTTATTGCTACTCTCCTTAAGGTGCTTTGTATTACTGTTCTATCCTAATTAAGGCTGGCAATTTCATGCCACTTAGTACTTCCAATGCCTGCAGGATGACAGCATTCACAGACCCAGCCAAGATCAGTGTCCCATCTCACTTTGCACTCTAGAAAAAAATTCTTTGCCCCAAAGAACTTGCTATTTAATAAGACACTGCAACAGATGGGTATAAACATCTGAAGGACTAGGAAGGGTATGGACAGAATAATGTGTGATTTACATAGGACAGGTTTGTGCACTGCTAGAAGGGTCTGAGTCAGCACCAGACTTTTTCTTTTTCTAGTCTAATAATCTGGCACATCGAGAAAGTTTGCTACTTGCTGTCTACTTAGTAGATACCAGCTGACAGCTTCTGATAGGTACCCCATATAGAGACATAGTTAGAGAAAAGATTTAAGAAATGCTAATGTAGTGGTTTACTGGACCAGTAGGAGGCAAATTTACAATATTTACTCTAATCCAAGATGACCCTGAACTAAAGTGACCCTCCAATAATTAGATTTTATACATGGACGTTACAAATTTGTTAAAACTTCCCATGCAGAGAATCTAATTATTGAGGGGTCATCTTAAATTCATTCCCTCTGCTGCTGCTGCAGGGAAAGCAGTTGCAGGAGGGCAGGTAGTGAGGGAGGGTGAAAGCAAGCAGGTTGAACCCTGCCCTTTGCCCCCCCACACACACACGCACACACTTTGACTCCTGCCACCCATCCCCCTTACCACTTGCCCCCACCTCTCTGTCTCTGCCCCCCCACCTAACCCTCCCCCCCCACACCTTGGGATCTCTGCCCAGTTCCCCCTCTCTGCTGCTTACCCTTACTCTGCTCCAACAGGCTCTGGCTCCACTTCAGCCTGGGGCAAAAAGCATACCCTCAGCCCTGCCAGGTAGAGAAGGAGCCAGACCTAGAGCTGGAGCTGCTGCCTGCCCCCCACCACCTTATTAAATGTGGGAGGAACCTTGTCTTGGGAGTGAAGTAAATACAGTATTGACTTCCTGCTGCAAGGCAGGGCACACAGCTATAACTGAGAGTCAAAACAGTTTTTAAAATATATAGAGTCCAGCTAACATGAGGCAACAGTCACTGAAACAATCCTCAACAAGAATACTGATGAGAGGTCTTGTTCCACTCAAAAATGATAATACAGCAGGAAATCAGGCAGCTATTGATGTACTTAACCTCTCAAATAAAAAATAGATGGCTAAATGAATTGGGGTGGGGAGAGAAGGGGAACACTATTTTGCCCAATGTATTCATTTACCCAGTAAGAAACTTATTACCAGATGAAAAGTAAAAGCCACATCTCACAGACCAGCTGAAGTTGTGCTCTAAAAATGGCAGCCTGGTGACAGATGTTAGCAGACTTGGCAATTATATTAAATTTGCTGAGCTTATGAGAAAAAGCAGTTCCTTTAACTTGCGCAACTGACAGCTTAAACTGGAATACAAAAAAGTTTCTTGCACCTCACCAGAACACATATTCCACACTGAGAACCTAGATGACAATTCTGCTACCGATAAAACTAGATGAAAATCCAACACACAAATGAGATGGCCTGACAACTAAAAGGAATGAAAATTTAGTTTTGCCAAGTAAGCAAAACAAACATGAACAAGGCTGTTAGACAAAGGTTATTTCTACATAAGCACCATTTTGTTGTTACTGATTCTGAGCAAATCCATGAATCCCAGCATCATCTTGTACAACTTTAGTGTTGCTTAATGTATTAGGTAGGCCTAATACAGACATGCCTTGAGTGCTTTTCCCAGTACATCATCCAATTAAGTGTTTCTCTGCTCCTAAAATGTCAACACTTAGTTACTTCTAGGACACTTAGGTAGTCCAACAAAAACTTATCCCCTATGAAAAAGCATCTTGATACAGGATTTTGGTAAAAAAATCTTATTAGAGTGCCTAATTTTCACCAGTAATGTTTAGACTGGTCAGTGCTTATTTTATGAGAGAAAGAATGATTCTTGGTTGGATCTGTGTATTATTTGTTTAAGTCCCCAACTCCCTTCTTCATCTTCCCAATAATTAAACCAAATCTGTAGGGCTCAAAGTGACTAGGGAGGCTGGCTCTGCAACAGATGGAGCAGAAACAAAAACAACAAGCATGTGGCTGCTGGACTTCTGCCATAGCCTAATCAAAAAAAAAAACAAACATGTACTCAGTTTATTTATGAGGAAACGTGTTTTATGATGGACAAGTGTTGTTCAGAAAACTTTTCATGAGGAACTGCTCAATCCTGGAAACCTATTTGTAAATGTTGTTTGGACAGGTTTTTGTCTTTTCCAGGAAAAGAAAAACTGATGAACATTTTAACTATAGTTTGCTTTCATGAAGTTTAGTGAAAACATGATCCCGACAATGAAGCCAGAGAAGCTAAACAGCTGCAGTGCCAATATAGCACTTGTTCTTTATCTCAAACAACAAGAGCAACCTTAACTGGTTTAAAGCATCATTGTCTTTTAACAATGGTGTGCTACTCCTCCTAGCACAGGGACATGTCATGTACAGAGATATGGCATTGTACTTTGTTTCACTTTCTTTGCAATTTGGAGGCCTAAATGTCATACAAAATGCATGTTGTGTTTCTATAAGCAGCAGTAACCTATCTAGTATTAGTGTCACTCCAACATTGGTACCACCTTTAAAAGAGCGAGCTATATCAATAATGAGTATACACAGTGGGCCCACTTCTCGTGTTTAGAGGCTGGGGCAGGCCTAGAGAAATGGCACTCAAGTCAGTAGAGTGTCAAGGGAGTCGGTTTTAGTCAGCTGCTCCAATTATAAAGCCTCACTTCAGTTCACGAGAGTACTCTGGTAGTGTTACATAAAACACAGGACCAGACATTAGAAGATTACTATCTATATACTACAAACTCATTAGGGGAGATCAGCATCAAATAGGAAGGGCCCTATTCCCCCCAGCAGCACCTGGGGTGACGAGGAACAATGGCCAGAAGCTGCTGGAGAATAGGTTCAGGTTAGAGATTAGGAGGCACTATTTCAGTGTTAGGGCGGCTAGGATCTGGAACCAGCTTCCTAGGGAAGTGGTCCTTGCTCCTACCTTGGGTAAATTCAAAAAGAAGCTGGACAAACACCTGTCTGGGGTCGTGTGATCCTAGTGTGTGCTCCTGCCGGGGGGGGTCAGACTAGATGATCTGTTCAAGTCCCTTCTGACCCCAAACTACTATGAAACTATATTATATAGATTTTTTCACTTGCATACAGACAATCCTCGACTTACAACGTTTCAAGTTACAACGTTTCGCACTTACAACATTTATAAATTGACACTGTTTCAAGTTTCTGACGTCAGTTTCGACTTTACAACACTTGATCTAAACAAGTCTGCTGCATCACCCATCTCCCTGGAGAACATCTGTCCAAACTTCCGTGGACGCTTTCTTTAAGAAAGCCGACAAGACTCCAGAAAAACTTGCAGCCAAGATTCCTGAGAAGACTCTAGCCAAGAACCCTTCAAAAAGTCCAGCAAAGTCTCCTCAAGGAAGTCCTTCCAAATCAATATGATAGATATTTACAATATAAATACATTAATGTATTACTCATCTATAATTGATTGAGTACAAAATTCTGGGTTATTTTTGGTGAAAATAGGGTATTGGGCCTTGGTTCAGGAACCAATCCCCCATTTATAACACTGTTTCCTATGGGAAAATTGGTTCCAAGTTACAACATTTCGACTTAAAACATGATTTTCAGGAACCAATTGAGTCATAAATCTGAGGATTGCCTGTACTCTCACACAATACAGACTGCCGTTGAGGTAGTGCTGCCTACCTAAAATTCAGTAAAAATTCACTATGCACTTTCTGCTGTTTTAACACTTTTAAAAAGTCACTGCTACATGAATGAAGGGAGAGGGTGAGGCACTGACAATGAAATTGGTTTTCAGTTGGCCCAGTCATTAATTCAGGCGAGTCATTCTAAGCACAAATCTCAGTTTCACAAAGCTCGTTCAATAAAAGAAATATTTACTATGCTATCGAGTCCTACATCCTTCCTCCAGCAGTGATTAATACCTTGTAGGACAGGAAAAACCTATTATGCCCCAGACAACTTTGCAGGGTTGTACATGGAGGGAAGCCATACCTTCCCAAAAAAGTACAGGAGGCATCAGGTTATACTCTGAAGCACAAGCAGTTAAGATACCCGTGTGATCGTAAAATCTGACCCGTACCTACAGTGGGATGTAGAGACTTTAAATAATTACAAATCAAAAAGGAATAAAGCAAGTTTACTGTTCCTACATTTTTTTAAATTACCATATTTAAAACCTAGTATTGTAGAATGTATTGTAAGGAATCAGACTTCCGTGGCACCATGCTAACTTTGGCTCACTGTCCATACTACCACACCTAAAGCTTGCAGCTACCCCTTATAACTAAAACTGATCATGAATTTTCCAATGAAACTGTTTTTCACTGAAAAGTGCTATTTTCATCAAAACCAAGGTGTTTCACATGAATATCTCTGTTTCAACACACATTCACACAAACAAAAGCAGAGATCTGTCAGAAACTTGCCTACTTCCCCAACACCTCATCTAATAGACTGGTTCCCTGTTCTACATCAGAGAACCTAGAAGCCCTAACAGGCTCAGTCAAAAACGGGGCTTTTGGAAATCCTTAGGTCCCCTCTTCACAATAAGGGGCATTTATACACATACCTTTTCACACTGCAACATGCCAGAGATCCGACGCATTGCAGCGGACTCAATTAATCAAGTCTGCTCCACACGCAAGCTGATGTACAGTGCTGTGTTGCATGCAGTTGTATAATTGGCAAAATGCACATCAGTGTGCAGAAAATGGCAGCAGTGTGCTTTGCAACTAAAAATTCTTAAATGTGCATTAGTTCAAAAGTGCGCCGCCACCATTTTCTTAGTGCTGACGCATTTCGCCATTTATACAAACCTATGTGTTGCAGCACTGGGAGCTTTTAAAAATGCCCGGCACTGCAATACAAGCATATGTACAAATGCCCAAGGAACCCAGAAACCCTAAAAGTTCTTAGACTTAGAATTTCTTGGTTCCACACACTGTGGAAAGGGAGTCCCTGACACCAGGAGCAGCCTGGAGAGTCCCTCTGGCTCCTGAGCAGCTGGTTACGTCATTTTGGAAAAGTCAAATGTGAAACAACTGATTTTCCAAAATCACAGTGTGTCAGTTCTTGTTTTATTGGAACATTTCAAAATTTATATTTTTGAAATATTGGAATTTCCCACAACAAAAGGAAATCCCAAGGCTTGAACAGTTCCAACTGTTAACCCTCTCTTGCTATAGGGGTAATGGCTTCTGAGCATGTTCTAAGTCTAAGATGGAGTCCCCAGGGTATATTTGAACCCTGTTCCCATTATAACAATACAGTACATTTAAAAAAAAAAAAAATATTTACTGTGACATAAGCATCAGGAGTTTCATGGCTTGAACTGCTACTTCATGGTCCTTGTCCAGAGTCATGGACACAATTCGATCCTAATGGGTGTAAAATGACAATAAAAAGATGTAACACTTTCTGTTCTGCATATATGTTTATTTTTGCTACAGACAACACATCTAACCCTAGTAGCCAAGAGACTTATTTCAATAGCTATTTCCTAGGAGACATAAAGCAACTTGATTACTAACAAGTTGTTCTCCAACCCTTGAAAAGAAACTGTATTTCAATATGTTACTGAATTAATCATGGATTAACAGTAATTGCATAAATTCTACAAGAAAGCAACTGCAGTTTTCAAATTAAAAATGACCATTGGCAAGATGTTACTAATTGTACTTCAATATGTTAAAGCAAGGTAAAGTCCAAAGTACCACTGTTACACAGAACCAATTTCTGTTATCAAAAGAAATTGGAACCCTATTGAAAGAGCAGGTCTTAGATCACGTGGCTTCTAGTCTATGGAATACCCCCAGCCATATTCCCACTTCATGAATTCTCCTTCTTGTAGCTGGCCATGCAGGAAATGTAGCACCTCGTAGGGATAGAAGAGCAAGCGACTCTCAGAGGATCTCTACCTCAGAGTTTGTGGGGAACACTAACATTTTTCACTGGCTGCAGCATAAGGCTGCAACACTAAGGCCCCATTGAGCCTTTACAAGACTCCTTCCCATAGCTGCACATTTAAGATAAATTGCTATTCACATACCTACAATTCTAAAGTTTGAGGGGTTTTTCAATGCAAATTCAAGTGCTGCCATTTTTTTCTTTTAAGGAGACTTCCCCAAGTCAAAACAAAACAGCATCTTGAACACAGGATATCTAGTGGATGTACTAGGAAAAGAAAATCAGTCCATGGCTCGTTGAGAGAAAGTCCTTTATTTAGCGTGCTAGGTGGAAACTACAGAAACTGCTATTCACTTATTTCACCTTTTGTCTTCCACCTGCCCATTCTTTAGGTGCCCACACAAAAGGGGAAGCTCTACAAACCCACCGTGCCCTGAAGAATTCTCAAGAGCCATGCAGAGGTGTAGCAAAACAATGTGAAGATCATTTTAGAAGCCAGAATTACTATTTACAGATTGACTACTTTGAGAGGGTGCCCTTTGAATATTGGAGGAGTCTAAAACAGCACATTTGCATACAACTTGTTAGTCTGCTACATTCATACAGCATCTTTCAAACAGAGGGATCCCCAAGCATCCTACACATTGGAATCACGTTATCAGTCTCTGAAATCCAGGCCCCTCTAAAGTAACACCCCTCAGCTGTTAGCCAGTGTGCAGCAATGCTACAAAGATGAAGTCTGGAAATAAACAGGACTGCTGTAAAGCTGTTTACAACATGAGCTGAAATTAGAAGGGCAGAATTTTACTTACCAGAGTTAAAACTGAGCCACCAGCATTAATACCCAGCTGCTTTCAAGAAGGCCCAAGAGATATTTTGGAACCCTAAACAGCCAAGGCTTGTCTTTTACACCTCAGCTGAAAAAGAGCATTGTTGGCAGAACAGCTTGTACTACTCCACCATGCGGTAGTACTGGGTCAGTGCTAACACAGAGGGAAAAGTAATGACTACCGAGCCATCAAGATCCCTTCCTGCAACATCCTGGGTCTTCCTACCCAAGTAATGACAAGGCCTCACCCCATTGGGCTAATAATAGCAGATGAAATCATAACCCAAGGCAATCTTAAAATGTAGAGTGCCTGAATAAACCTGTATGTGGCAACATGATCAGTGCAGGGTACTAGGATCATACTGGTCTCTACTAAGGTCACCCAACAGGCTAATTGTTTACAATCTAGTATTTGACTTGTTCAGACTGGAGACCCTTCTGCAAGGTTCACAGTCATGCTGAATCTGCAGCCATGCATTTGAATAGCAGTGGGAATGGATAGCAGTGGTAACAGAGGACCACTCAGCTGAATAGAGGGGAATAATCACTTCCCTTGCCCAGCTGGCAACACTCCTACCAATGCAGCCTAGTGTGCCATTAGCCTTCTTGGCAACAAGGGCACACTGTTGGCTCATATTCAGCTTATTGTCCACTGTAACCCCTAGGTCTTTTTCTACAAAGCTGCTGCCCAGCCAGTCAGCCCCCCAGCTGATACTGCTGCATGGGATTCTTCTGTTCTAAGTGAAACGCAAAGTCCTGCACTTAGAATGGAACAATCCTGTGCACCAGTACCAGCTGGGGGCTGACTGGTTGGGCAGCAGCTTTGTAGAAAATGACTTTGGGGTTACAGTGGACAATAAGCTGAATATGAGCCAACAGTGTGCCCTTGTTGCCAAGAAGGCTAATGGCACACTAGGCTGCATTGGCAGGAGAGCTGCCAGCAGGGCAAGGGAAGTGATTATTCCTCTCTATGCAGCACTTATGAGGCCACATCTGGAGTACTGTGCTCAGTTTTCAGCCCCCTACTTCAGAAAGGATGTAGACAAATTGGAGAGTCCAGCAAAGGGCAACAAAAATGGTGAGGGAGCTGGGGAACATGACTTATGAGGACAGGCTGAGGGAACTGGTCTTATTTGGTCTGCAGAAGAGAAGACTGAGGGGATTTAATAGCAGCCTTCAACTACCTGAAGGGGGGTTCGAAAGAGGATGGAGCTAGACTGTTCTCAGTGGTGGCAGATGACAGAACAAGGAGCAATGGTCTCAAGTTGCAGCAAAGGAAATTTAGATTAGATATTAGGAAAAAACTCTCTCACTAGGTTAGTAAAACATTGGAACAGTTTACCCAAAGAGGCTGTTGAATCACTATCCTTGAAGGTTTTTAAGACCCAGCTAGACAAAGCCTTTGCTGGGATGATCTAGTTGGGAATGGTCCTGTCTTGACTAGATGACCTCCTGAAGTCCCTTCCAACCCTAATTTTCTAATATTCTAACATATAAATCCATTTCTGAGGTGGGAAAAGGGAACAGGGAGTCTTTGGGATATCCAATATTGACCTCTTTGTGGCCAAGAGGATGAACATAGTTGTATGCAGGATCTGTCAATACCATGTTAAACATTAGACAGAGCAAAAGGGAAATGTTTTCATAAATGAAGAGAAGCATGTCATCAAATCCCCCACTAAAAGAGCCAAGCATGCCATCTCCACAACATGCTTAGCCCATGCAGGCCAACACAGTGAGGAGCCCAGTTTGCTCAAAATATCAAATGCCATGTGCCCAGTCAAAACAAATCTAAGAAACAGAAAATGGTCATCCATTTACCTTGAATCTGCTAGTAAAGAGATCCATTTTGGAAACAAGCTCTTTTCTGCTATAAATTCCCTGAAGTCCCAGAAGACACTTCAATCGCACTTCGGCTTGCTACAAAACAAAGAGGAATCTGCTAACAGTAACAAATCTTTGTTGCTGATGAGATTTACTTGTGACTGCCATGTACACTATTGGCCTAAAAGCCCTATGAGTGTCTACAATAGGCTGATTAAATATTTTATATTTCCTTACCAGATACATATCAATGTATAACTAACAAGATATAATGGGCCAGCAAGCTAAAAAGTGAAGCTTGTGTTAAACAACCTTACGTTCAAACAAACTCTCACTGAACTTATAATCAATTGTCCCAACCAAGAGGGGGGTATCTCAGAACTATGAGTCACATATGAAGGTTGGAAGGAGGTAAGGTCTGCTCTTGGCTTTTATGTCCTGTTTTTCTTGCAATGTCTTCATCAGATATAAATTAAACTACTGTGGGAACTTCAAGAGACGACTAAAACTCAAGGGACAACACTCAGGAGTAACATGCAAAGTAATAAATGTAAGTTACACAATGCCAACTCTAAATCAGCCTAAATCATCTCAGAGGGTCAATGATGCACTTGCATAAACTTTCACCAAGTCTCCCCATGACTACTTTACACTAGGGAAATCGCTGCATAATAGAGTTCTCAATGTAGGCAAGGTCTGTCATGTTTATCACATCAACCAGTAGTAGTTAGTCACGTTTAACCCCATGTTAGTTAATACACATTTAAGCATGATACAATTTTGCAGTGCAAGCAAATCTTCAGCCACTATTTTGTGTTTGGCCAATATATTTGGTTTATACAAAAAATTGTTTTATACACCACATTTACTCAAATATAAGACAACTTTGAAAATAACACCGCAATAATTAGATTCTATATGTGAAAAATGTATAAATTTGTTATAATTTTCCACGTATGGAATCTAATTATTGTCTTGAATTTGTTCCCCTCCCGCTGCTACAGCAGGGAAAATAAATCTAGGGGGTCAAGGTAGTCCCCTTGCCCTCCGCCACCCCCTCCAACTTCTGTCCTCTGCAGCCCCTTCCCCTTTTGCTCCAGACCCTGCTCTTTCTGAGCACATGGAACTGAAGGGAAAATTCGAAATCACTGACCTTGAAATAAACATAGCTGTAGCAATACGCATATAGTACCCATAGACTTAGTTCATCTAGAATAAATGCATTTGACTGTTTTCGGAAAGTGCTTTAAATTTTAGCACAGGTACTCCAGAAACAAACATTTAAGAAGCACTTTGGCACCTACTTATCCACCTTTTGTACGCTAAGATCACATGTAAACTACACATGATATTAATTTAAAGCCAAAAGGACCATGATTTACCATATAGTTTGTTGGGCTGGCCCCATCAGTCAACAGCATTTAAAGCCATGGTGACCCCACAGCTCAGCACCTGCTCAGCATGTGTGTGTACTCCAGATCCCCACCCCAACAAAGGATCCATGTGCTAATTAGCCCCCAGCTCATGGCTAGAACCAGGTAATGTCTTGAGTCCTGGGATTCTCCAAAAATGTATACGCAGATGAAATGCAGGGCAACCAGGTCTGGGTCCAGCTCCACCTTATGAAGGACGGAGCCAAACTAATCATATGGAACAAGCGGAGAGAAGGACCAACACAGGGATTATGGGTGAACTATTTAGGCCCCCATTTGGTGATGTTTACCAGACACTGAAGGCTGGTAAAGAAACAGGAATCATTGGAAATGGGAAAGAAAGGCACACGTCATCTATGGGAATGAAGAGGAAGTCTAAATGTATTCAATACAGTGGCTTACCATGACTTTAAAGAGTTAGCGCTGAGGGGGACTGAGTGCAATGGGCACTACCATATATCTTATTCAGATGGGCTGCACTACCTTATCCTTGTGGTAGGTTTCCATCAGCAACTCAGCCTTTTTTGCCTAAGATCAAATGTAGCATTTTTGGCACCAGGTTGAGGGTGCAAGGGCTGGCTCTGGCCCTCCTGGTGCCAGCCTGGTATTGTAGTAACTCCAGGCTCAGTGCTAGTTCCCTGCAAAGGAAACACCTGCGGTTGTTTTGTAAGGCCCACACAAAAAAAAAAAGTTTCCTATCAGCATCTCAGCTTTTTGGGAAGATCAAATGTAGCCTACTATGTAGCCCCCTGCTCGGGTCTTTCTGTATTTCCTTGTGCTTTGAACATTGTCATTTGAACCTTAATGTTTTCTAATAAATTAACTTTTTGGCAGCAAGGGAAGGGTTTTGGGGCTGGCTCTTGCGCTCCCAGTGCCAGTCTTGTATTACAGTACCTCCAGGCCTGATGCCAGTCCCTCCTGGGGGAACAACTGTCTGCTTTTTTTTTTGTTGCACTTTTTTTAAGGGTCACACACCAAAAAGGTTTCCATCAGCATCTTCTCAGCCTCTTGGGCTAAGATCAAGTGATCAGGTGAATGCCTGATCAATGCTTTAAGGGCAGAGATAGAGATTGACATAGTGTGTAAGCAGTGGAAGAAGGAAACCCAAAACTCAAAACAATGGCAGCGGTGGCAAGTAACCAGGAGGTGGAATGTAAGCAAAAAAGAAAGTTTAGAGACAGATGGAGATTGGACAAAGGTAGAGAAGCAGAGAAGAAAGAAGACGAAAAAGATGGGAGCAACAGCAGAAGTAGCAACAATGACAGAGGCATGGGGAGAGGAACAAGGCTGGAGGGAAGACCAGAGCAGAGGAGAATGGGAGAAAACAGGAGAAGGTATGTTGGATGAGAAGGAGAAAGTGGCAGGAGCACAATGGGATGCTGGCTCACCAGAAGCAGCACAACGGGAAGACACAGAAGATTCACCAAGAGATGTCAGGGAGGATCGGAGACTGCAAATAAAAGCAATATCAACTGGTGATGGAATGCAGACAGAATCAACAATGAACAGATATGAGTTCACAGAAAAGATGCTGTTTGAGATATTGGAGGTATAGGCAAAACACCAGCCTGATTGCTTTCCAAAACAGAAAGACTTGGGAGCTTAGTGGAAACATGCAGAGGAACATGGGAGGGAGGAATTAAGAGGGATAAAGTTTATAGCAGGGAAAAAGTCAAGGGAACAAGCAATTATAATAAGAATGTATAGGGATTTATTAGAGGCAAAAGACATAGAAAGGTGGATGGAATTGCATGTGTAAAGAGTAATGTGTATAGAGATGGTGGGGAACAAATACGGCATTTGGACGGGGTCATGGGGGACATGAGTTGTGTTGAGAGCAAACGAGTAGAGGCCAGGTGGGGTGCAACACCTACCATCTGTGGATCCAGCTGGGGCCCCACACAGGTTTTATTATATGCCATGGACAACTAAAGCAATGCAGCAAATGCAGCAGAGAGGGGCACCTGTATGCATACTGTCGCTCATGGTGTGCTAACACACGTGAAGGGAAGGGGCATAGAGCTGCAGAGTTCCAGGAGTCCTTAAAATGCACTAGCTATGGTGGGGAGGGACACCTATTGCACAAGTGTCCCAAAGCTTATGCAAGCAAAGTCAGACCCCCTGAGGAACAGCATGAATCAGAAAGGGACAGTGGTGGAGAAAAAGAGGTTGAGAGTGAAGTAGAAATAGGAGGGGAGGAAACAAGGGAGGAAAGGAGAAAGAGAGGAGTGTAATATCTTTAGCTGAGGTGGCTCAAGAAAAAACAGAAGAAGGGGATGGTGAGTGGAAGAGAGCCCAGACATGAAGGTGAGGAAGCTGAAGAAAAAAGAAATCCAACAAGCAGAAGAAACAGAGGTGGAACAAGTAAAAGACCCTGGGAGTCACGGAAGGAAAAAAATAAAGGGGTAGAAAATCAGAAATAAGAAACCAGAAAGCAAGGGGATCAAGTCAGAGCCATTAAGCAGCTTCCCACCATTAAACCCACTGGGCTCCAGTGTGGAGTGGAGAGCTGCAGGAGGGAAGCAGTGGGGAGGTGGGAAACTGGACCCCTTCCTGAAGGCAAAGGCAGTCAGGCAGCTTGCAAAAGCAACAGGCATGAGAGTGAGGGAGAGGCAGAGGGAGGAGTCAACCACAGAGAGCAGCAGTACCAGCAAACCTTTAAGGGACACAAGCACTCCTTAACACAAGCACAGCGGCACTGATTATAGCATCTATTAATGTCAGGAGCGTACTAACAAGGAAAAGATGGGAACAGATCAAACCAATGTTAAGACAAGTAAGGGCAGACATAATCTACCTACAAGAATGTGGGATACCGGAGGAAAGGGATTATAAACACTTTGAGAAAAGGTGGAGATGGGGACAATCCTGGTGATCAGGGACAAATGAAAACAAAGCAGTTGCAGTGGCAGTAATATTCAAGAATCCAGAGATGAAAGCAAAGTAGGTGGAAGATATCACCAGTGGCAGATTGCAGCAAATGGTAGTATCAGCTGGGGGAGTGGAATTAGAAGTTTTCAACACATATGCACCACCAGAGCAGGAGGGGGCCGAAGGCTCTGCTTAGAAAGCTAGCAGTTTACATGCTCAAGGGAGACTAAAGATAATAGAGGGGGGCTTCAATTGCATAATAGAAGTGGGTGACAGAACAAGGGAGGGAGGAGACGGAACTTTAGACAGCTCATCCACATTGTTAGCAAATATCATTTAAAAAAAAGAATCACTAAGATGTGTGGGCAGAGGAGAAAGTTTTCATTAGAACTGACCCCAGTGAACACAAACAATCAAGAACTGACTTTGTATTTCTATCAAAAGAAAGAGAGATTAGGAAGAAAAAAAACATAATTGTAACTAGGGGTACACCGATAAGAGATTTTTAGGGCCAATACCGATGGCCAATTTTTAAACGAGCCAAATCGGCTGATAACGATCCATTTGCTAATATGCAGCCCGGCAGCTGGGCAAGCAGTATCGGGCTAGTAGTCTGTTGTGGGGAAAGGGGTCGTCACAACCCAAAGGGTGTGATTTTTGGTTTTCTGTGCTTCGGCACTGCTAAATTGTTCCCGCTAAATTATAGCTTCTTTGCACGGTGGAGTTTTCTGCTGCAAAAGAGAACCCCGGTGCAAGGGAGAATTTCCTGCCAATTTGAAGCTTTCTTTGCAGGGTGCATTTCTTTGTTGCAGCACAGAAATGCTCGTTGCAAAGAGTCCCCGCCATTTGTATGCTAATTCGAGTCCCATTATTGGCCAGTTCTAAATTATTCACACGTGGCGGCTAGTGATTGGCTTGCTAGCCGTATAAAAGGCTTGAGTGGTTTCCGCCCAAGTTGGAGGACTCCACGAACAAGGGAGGAGGAGACTTCACGCTGTGTGAAGATCTCTAAGCGCTGCGGATCCTTACGGACCCAGTGCATTTCAAGCAGGCAACGGAGGTCTGATCAACCTCTAGCCTCTCCCCGTCGCCGAGCGCAGTCCAGATGTATCCCTTCCCGTGCGCAAAAGAACCGGACCCACGGAGCCTAGCAAACTTCGTGTGAATCCTTGACCGATCTCAGAGCTCTTCTACCCAGGTTCGAGTCCTGCAGGTTTATTTTCCCGTCGCCGAAACCCATTGCGACGTACCCTCGTATTTTATATCTTCCTGTCGCCGGAACCCTTTGCGACGTACCCTCGTGCCCTGCAGGTTCGAGTTTTGTTTTCTTTTCTGTCTGTAACCGCAACTCAAGCAAGCTTTCCAGCCTGCACCACTGCCATCTCGGTGTAAGTAAACAATCTTTAAAACTACCGCTACACGTTTGTGCCTAATTCCAGCTCGACAGCCTTCCCTCTCCGACCCGGCGTGCCCGGGCTACTGGCCACAGCCCGCGTGCAGCACGGAAAAGGGCTCGGGTCGCTCCCGGCCCGCACAGGGGTGAGGGGAGGGAATGGGGGGCAGCAGATTGGGACCTCCACGGTAAAAGGGGGAATGGGCTGCCCCAGGGGCAGGCACTGTTCAGCCAGGGCAGAGAGGGGCACACAAGCGGCTTCTCCAAGGGTCGCAGGGAGATGAGGGGCAGCTCCCACTACTACATGCACCCCAGGAGGGCATGTGGGGCGTGTGCCCCTGTATCTGTGCACAGGGCAAGGGCAGGCTGCCGCTGCAGGCTGGGGCCGGGGCCAGTGCCAGGCTCTTCTAGGCAGGGGGCTGGGTCAGGCTGCGCTCAGGACAGGCATCAGTGGCGCTGAAAGCAGGGCTACGGCAAGGGGGCTGCAGCCTCCCCAAATTCGCTGTAGCCCCTGTCGCAACACTGCCATTGCCACTCACCCCAAGTGCAACCCCCTTCTACCCTCCCCCCCCCGGCCAGGAAAAGCCCGGCACCATCCCAGCCCCAGCCCTCTGCAGCAGCCCACCCTCACCCCATGCAGATCTAGGGGCATATGCCCCCCATGCCCTCCTGGGATGCATGCAGCGGTGGGAGCCACCCCCTCCCTCCCAAGCAATCCACAACTCCATCCTGTGCCTCACCCCAGCTGTGCAAAACCTGCCTCTGCTCCACTTCCTCCCTCACCATGGAAGCCTCAATCTTCCCCTCCACACTCCTTCCCTACCCCAGCAACAGACCTACCAGCCAGATCCGGCTGCTCTCCATGCTGCTGGGCTGTGTTCCTGGCTGCCTGCATGCTGCGGCAGTCATGCACAAGACATTTATCAGCGACATTATCAGCCACGTCAGCCAAAAAAAGTCAATTGCCAATATTGTCAATTTTCCTTATATCAGTGCTGATCCAACATGTATTGGTGCACCTCTAATTGTAACATTTAGTGATCATGATCATTGGCTGCTGAAGGCAGAACTGAGTCTTGGTAGGAGCCCTGTAAGAGGAAGGAGAGTGTGGAAGTTAAATGTGCAACTGCTACAAGATGAGGAGACGCACCAAACAAACACAAGGCAGCATGAGGAATGGAGAACACTGAAGAAATATTTTAAGAGGGCCAGAGAATGGTGGATGATGGTGAAAAAGAGGACAGGAGAACTCTTCAGGAAAGGAGGCCAAAGAAGCACGGGGAAAAAAAGGAAAGATCTGAGAAAGCTGCAAAGCAAAATGCAAGAGCTGCTAAAGGAAGCCATAGAAAGAAGACAGGTCTGAGGAGAAGAAGAAACAAGGCAAGAGATAAAAAGCTGATTTAAAAGAAAGATGAGAAAGAAAATGTATTTAGCACAAGCACCTTGGGTGGAAGAAAACAAGGAGTGGTCCCAATACTTTTTTCGCTTTTGGGCAAAGAAAGAGCTAAAAGCAGTGCAAGAAGCTGGTGGTACCCAGGTGGAAAAACAGAAGGAGGTGTCAGATGCAATGAGAAGATTTTATGAAGAGCTGTATCAGAAAAAGAAAATAAGAAGATTACAGTTCTGCTGGAAGAGACTGAAGAGAAAGTATAGGAGGAGGAAGCAAAGAAGACAGAAGAAAAGATAAGCTTAAAGGAAGTGGAAGAGTGCTTAAAAACCTTTAAATGAGGGAAATCACCAGGAGCAGACAGACTACCTATGGAACTTTATGAAAAATTTTGGGCCTGGGTACAGAGGGATATAGTGGAAGTTTTCAATGAAATAGAAGAAGCAGGAAAAGCAAGGAAAGATTTTATAAGAAGCACTGTGATCTTACTCATCAAGGGGAGAAGGAACTCCTAAAAAAGAGAAGACTGATTACACTCCTTATATAGACTATAAGTTAATGGCCAAGACACTGGCTTTGAGAATAAGGAAAACCCTCTAAAAGATAATACATGAAGACCAAGTATGCACAGTACCAGGTAGCTCTCTAAAGCAATCAGTGTGATTAGAGATATACTGTCTCACTTCCAAAAGTGGAAAACAAACACCGTTATAGCAAGTCTACATTTAGAAAAAGCATATGACAGAGTGGATCATGATTACTTATTCAGAGTGCTAGGAAAAATGGGGTTCCCAGAGAAATATATATGTTGAATATGGCTATAGTATAGAGAAGGGGAGAGTCAAAACCAAATTAATGGGCATCTAAGCATGGCTTTTAAAATCCATACGGGGGGAGACAAGGGTGCCCATCGCCACTAATATTTGTGGAAAGCAGGGAACTGTTAGCACAAAGAATTAGAAAAGACAAGGTCATAAGCAAAGTAAAGATACCAGGACAGGGACAGGTAAAATGCGTATTATATATGGATGATGTAAATGCAGTAGTTAAGATATAGACTGTTGATGGAAAGTGTGCTAAAGCATGCATTGGAGTATGGAGAAGCAACAGGGGCTAAACTAAATGGATCGAAAAGCACCATAATGGGAGTGGGAGACTCGAGGGACTTGGAGAAGTTGGGCCTTCATATAAGAGAGAGAAAAAAAAAATCAAGCGTTCTACGGATCCCAATGACGCTGAGGAGAAGAGCAATACAGCATGGGAAAAGGTGACAGCTAGGCTACGGCAAATACTTTGGTTATGGTTTGGAAGGATACTATCCTTTGCCAAAAACGTGCTGATGGTTAAGGCTGTACTACTGCAAATTATTCTACATAAAAATTGTATTCCCACTGATGTGATGGCAGAGAGCAAAAGTACCAAGAGAACTATGGGTGTTCTTCTAAAATGCCAAAAGAGAAAGACTAGCTGTATTTAAACTGTACAAGCAAGAGAGATGGGGACTGCCAGAGCACTAAACAAGCAAGAGAGATGTGGGGATGTAGGCTGCCAGGCTTAGGATTGTTTTTCTACATGAAATATGTATGCACGGTATGCAAGGCAGTAACAGAGAGAAAGGGGAAAGCAGTGCGTATCACCCAATTTCATGCAGCTGCAATTCTGAGGAAATAGGAAGTATATCAGACCTCTTTGAAGAGTCCATGGGCATGGCAACTGCCAATTCACTACATCAGGATGGAAGGTTTCATGCAGAGGTATAAAATAGGGAAAATAGAGCTGGAGGTCCTGAAGGATCATAAGAAATTGATGAAAGCAGTAAGGGAGAGATGGTGCTGATAGGAAACAGGATGGTGCTGGTGGGAAACTTCACAGAAGGGCAAGCAAGGAAGGTGTGGGGAGCAGTGGTGGGTAAACAACTAAAAGACAAACATGCTGACCTAGCATGGATTGTTCTTACTGGAAAGAGGTGCAACATAAATGGAGCTTGATGAGCTCATCAAGGTGCCCAAGGGAGAGGTGCGGGGATGAAGAAACAGTGGGACATGTTTTAAAAGTGTACATATGCAAAGGGAGTGGGAAAGGGTCTACCACTTTCTGGATGTCACCAAAATAAACCTGCTGTTAGCATGGGAGATGTTACTATGTGGACTCATACCAGAGGGACCAGAGGAAACATTATTTAGGACTTTATTAGCATCTGTTAAAACTAGTTTAAGGAAAGCAAGAAACCTCTGGGTTTTTTAAGGAATTGCTTTCACTGAAAGAGTATCTGAAACTGGAAGGGCTGCATGAACTGAAATACTACATCAATCAGGACAAGGAAGAAATTGGAGAAGAGGCAGAGAAGAAGTGGAGAGGAAAGGACTGGACACACTTGTTTCACTGAACCAGAGAGGACTGATGGTAGGGACAGAGGGTTTCAGGTGGTTACTGAAGTAATTTTGCACGGGTTTCTGTATGAAGAAAAAGAGTTATGCAAGGGTTTTTTGTGGGAAGTTGATGTGTGTTGTGCAAGGGTTTAATACATGTAGTCCTATGTTTTTGGATATGTAGTTGTTTTTGCTATATGAATTTTCATAAAACAGGGATATTCAATATGTGAAGTTTTGTAAGTCTTTCTTCGTATGGCTGATGTAGATATAGAACAGCAACTATAATTTTACATTTAGGAGGTTGAGCCAGACAATTGTATCAGAAGCAGGAGCAAATATCACTGTAATACCTCTTTCATATACGTGGACTGAGCATTGAGTTGTTATATGGTCCACGATCTGTTCTGGGTAACCATGGTTGCACACTGGAGAGTTTTTAATTTTCCATTTGTGCATCAAGTATCTGCATCTCCCATGGTTTAGGCAGATACGGTTTAGAGTTGCCCATGAGTGTCATGGGAGATCAAAGCCAGGGACCTTCTGCATTGGATCTATCACAAGATATTTGGGACATCCTGTGAACTCCATTCAGTTTTCCAAGTTTCATCACATTTAAGTCACATTGTTGTGACTTCAAGCTTCCAAGCTTCATCACGCTGAAGTCACATTACTGAAGGTCAAGTGTGTGAATCCAGAAGGGTTTACGTGACTTTAGGTGATGGCGAGGGGCATTGCTGAGGTCCTGGTGGATAGGGAGATGTTTATTTTCCTTAATTTCTTGGACTTCCTATACAGTTGCTGGCTCGCAACAAATGGGTGAAGGAGTGATATGAAACAGCACAGGCAGCCAAGGTGTTGGGGCCAACTTGAGGGTCCCAGCGATGCACCGCATTGCAAAGTCCAGTTGGATGTCAACAAGTCAAGTGTGATTGCTTCTGGTCTATACCAGTGCACAGTACTCAGCTATGGAGTATGCAAGCCTCAGCACTGATGTCCGTAAAACAAATGCTCATGCTCCCCAGCTTGTGCTTGTCAATTTCTGGAGCAAATTGATCTCTGCCTTTGCAGCTACCTTCTTCAGGTGGTCGTCAAAGGTTAACGGGCAGTCCAGACCTACTCTGAGATAAGACAGAGTGGGGTTTTACTACACAGTGTTGCCACAGAAAGTTAACTTCAGGGTATGCTTAACATTCCTGTTATTAAGGTGGAATGCACTGACTCTTGTTTTGCGGGGATTTGGCTTGAGTCTCCATTTTTGAAAGTGGTACTCCATGGTATTCAGGTCCTCATTCAAGGTAGACTTGATGTCATGGCAGGCAACTGCTTGCATTGCCAAAACAAGATCATCCGCATATACAAACTTGCACAACTTTGTTGGTGGCATACCGCTTGTGTATATATTAAAAAGTATTGGTACAAGTACTGAGCCTTGTGGCAGTCCATTACTGAGGAACTGGGGTGAGCTGACTCTGTCACTCTGGTGGAAGCGTAGTCACCTATTGCTAAGCACTGTCCATATCAGATGTAGCACTTGATGGCAGGGTAGGATCTTTGCAAGCTTCAGCATCAGATCTTTAATCCAGACCATGTCATAGGCTGATGACAGGTCTACAAAGGCTGCACAAATCTTGGATTTTTTCTGAAGAGCAGCCTCGATGTGCATTGCAAGTGCCAAAACTTGGTCATAGCAACTTCTCTTAGGCCGGAAACCGACTTGTTCATCGGGGATCGCTGGCTTGATAAAAGGGCTAATTCTCCTGAGAATATGTTCCAAGAGTTTATAGGTTGTGCAAAGGGGTGATATTGGTCTATAGTTTCCTGGGTTAATCACATTTACCCAGTTTGAGAACTGCAATGACCATCACCTCCCATTATGCTTCACCGCTTCCTAACTGCAATAAAGAAACGGAAGGCAACTGGTGGGGATGGTATCCTCCCAGTATTTCTCCACCATGTAGGCCTCCAGGGACTCAAATGTCTGGCGAAACTACACCAACACCATGGAATTTGGATGCATACTAAAAGCTTTGTAAGTGTAAGGTGATAAGTGTGTTTTAATAAAATTTGTAAATAAATAACAAAAAAGGTTCCTATCAGTATGTTTGCCTAATATAGGCCATGTTTTTTATAGCCATGCTCAGTATTGGCTGCATTTAATCAACTTCCTAGTTGGTTTCCACTACTGAGCATAGATAATGTATTTAATCAGGTTTCCTTGTGTGCAAATATAAGACAAGGAACTTTTTCCCCCATACTGACTGGGAGGAAAAAAACTTATTTTGTATTCAAATAAATAATAGTATTTACTCCATTTATTTCTCTGTAGGCCAATATTGCTACTTCTCAGATGTCAAATAAAGCCACTCTTACTATGAAACTTAAATTTGGCAGTAGTAATGTTGGCAAAAGCAATGTTTCAAAAGTCCAAGGCTTTAAGAACATTAAGAGACAATTATTTGGAAGGCTCCAACACAGAAGTTGTTTTATTCTGTGCAATTTCATAAACAAGGATATTAGCAGAGCCCCTGGAACAGATTACAACATAGGATTTATCATCATCTTCTACAGACTTTTTGATTAATTCTTTCTAACATGTCAGGAAAAACAAAGGAAACCCAAGAAGTGCAGACTGCCTACACAAAGGCAATCTATTACTATAGGCTTCCCACTCCTCAGCTTCAAAAAGAATGGAAAGGATGCCATTCAGTAGTCAGTTTTGATTGACAACTCTTACACATTATTATTAGAAATGTAAAGTGAAAGAGCAACAACTAGGAGGGTTGATTTTTAGACTGTCTAGTTCAGGGATGCTCAAACCTCTAACCCATGAGCTAAATCTGGCCTGAGGAGCCATGTCACCTGGCCAGCAGGGCTCCCCATGACCAGAAATTTGGAAGCAGGAGAGCAGTGGCAATTAACACAGCCTGACTCCCTTGCTACCAAGTTTCCAAGCCCTTCTGGCCAGATGACATGGCCCTGTGCACAAGGCCCATGCCAGCATGCAGGGTCAGAGCTGTGCATCAGATCAGGCCCATGGACCAGATCCAGACCGCACACCACCCATCCAGCCCATGGGATCAAAACGTTGGGCATCATTGGTCTATTTTATCCTGCTGTAACACTTTTATCTGGCACAGCTCTTGAACCATGCATACCGCTTTAAAATTAAAAGGTCCCGTTTCCAGATCTGAAGTGCTGCACCTGTCAGGGCTCCACTAAACTCAATGTGGAGTTCCATTTAGGATCAAAGCCTAAAGCTGACTTAGTTATCATTGACTAATGCCAGAAGTACCATCAGCCAATGCTCCTCAGATCTGGATTGAGCCACCCCCACTATTCTATTCTGGGGCTATAATCCTGAATAGAGACTGCCTTAGCACTAAATATAAACTTGTGATGGTTTTGTTAGGTGGTCGGATAGCTGTGGGAGCACGAAGAGATGACTGTCACTTGCAGTTGTCAATCAGGCAGTACTTGAGTGTAGGTCTGCAGATACGAAGAGTTAATGCCCTAGAATTGTACCACCTGCCTCCTCCTAATCTCTCCTTCCCATCCCAGATCTCTGTCTTAACCCTATATGTAAATGCATTTTTAAATATCAAGGAAACTAGCCTAGGGAAAAATATTCTTTCCAAATGATCTCCTTCCCTTACCCTGAGCACTACACTTTTGCTGAAGTATAGACAGCCTTGCTTCCTTTTCCTGCACAAGAATCACCATTCTAGTCTCACTGAAAAGCTGGTATGTTCGATCTCTCAAATAAATTATGCTCTGAAGAGTGATCATCTAAAAATAGGATTAGGGTATCCCCAATACATTCTCCCATCTCAGTAATGGCATAGTTGACCTGAAATCAGATCACCACTGAAAGATCAATGAGCCAAGAAACAATATCAATGTCTCCAGGGGACATCAAAAAGGTTTCAACACCTGCCTAGGTAGAGCTAGTTTTGAAACCGTCTTACTCTTTTTACAGTACAGAAATAGGGTTTCATTTTCAGTCTTATAAATTCAGTCTGGGATCCAGAAAAAAGGGGTATTTTCTTCTCTTTAGCAATAGTAACAATCCTCCAACTGGAACATAGGTTAAAAGACTGCCAATGTATGAAAAGAATCAAATCTACTTGCCGAAAGTAGTATTTTCTTTTTCCTGAAAAGTTGAAGTTTAGGGCTTAGAAAACATATGAGTTGATTATCTTTTGTGTAAGAAGATACCATTTTTAAACAGATGCTTTAATAGGAGATGTAGTTGAACTACCATGACACATAAACAGGGCAACTTTCACAAAAGGATGCAAAGTCAGGAAGCCCTTCACTAATAACCTCTCCAGCCAATCTGAAATTAGACAGGATGGCCTTGTGATTAATGCACAGCACCCTGATTTCATTAGATCTGGATTCTTTTTCCAGTGAGAATATCTCATGCTTAGCACTCCTTTAGCATCCTACAGGGGGCATCCAATTATTCCCTCCAAACATCACAACAGTGTTTTGAAGAAAAAAAGTGACTCAAGAACAATGTAAATACATTTTCTTTCAAGAGCACTTAGATATTTTTAATGGGGTTTTTAGCTAGTTAGAAGAAAATGTTCTAGGAAGACATATAGGTTTTAGCTGTGTTGGTCTACTGGCAAAAGTATTCAGAACTCTTAGTAGAGGCGATATCTTTTATTAGACCAACTAAATAGTTGCAAAAAAAATTCTTTATTTGCAAGCTTTCAGGTTCACGCGTCCTTCCTCAGAATGCAAAGATTGTAACATTTCTCCCAGATAGAAATGAAACTTCATATTGCACAGGAGAATGGAAAGGTAAGGTTCCCCATGGTGGAAAAGTTCATTTTATGCAAATTAGGCTTAAACAAAAGTTGGAGCAGTCTGGTTACCTCCAAGGTGTCTGATGGCAAGCAAGGGTTGAATTTTTCTTCCTTCTTGGTAAGGTGTTTTCTATTGCACAGGAGAGAGGGTTGATGGAATATATCTCCTAGCTGAGGCAGTTCTGTTGTGTAGAGGTTGTTTTCCAGGTATGCAAATTCAGCTCAACCAAAAGGCTGGAGCAGGGGTGGGATTCTCCAGGTCCCTGGTGTTGGACTTTTGCTTTTTTGTAAACGTTATGAAATTTTCATCTCAAAGCAGCTATTTAGTTGGTCTAATAAAATATATCGCCTCCATCAAGATTTCTTCATATTCTAGAAAGAGATACACTCAACACTCCCACGTAGGTAAAAAGCTGCACTGAGACATGGATGTGCTAAGCACGTGCAAATTGTGCACATTTTCCTTTACTTACTATTTCTGTCCCCACTCCTGCTCTTCTTCATTCTTCAACTGCCCTTACCCTAGCCTAGATTTTTTTCTCCACTGCCTATCCCTTCTTTTCCATATCCAATTGTTCAGATTAGTACTTGCTAGCCAAAAACCCACAGTAGACAACTAAGTGTTTCTTTGAGCTCCAAATGAATCCTCAGGTGCCCAAGTTTGATGAACAGGCCAATAGGCAAGTGGGTTAATTAAGCAGGTGTTTTTATTGAACACTGTTGCCAGATTCTGTATTTAACTTTTTTATTAAGGACTGTACCTCATTAAAAAGCAAAAAATTAATTCTTTCTAGAAGGCAAGAATAAACTAGTGAAGACATTTCAGCAAAAAGTTACCCCCTTGGGATGTTGTTCCACAGTTCTTACTAGATGAGCACAGGGAAACATTCATATTCTATTTTGAACTCAGCTCTGCTAAAAGGCATGAATTCAGAACACACTGTTGGATATAGGAAACAATTTCTATCCCAGAATTAAGTCTTCCTATAGAAATATCATGTTAAAATGGCATCTCTGTGGCAAACAGGAGCCATTGCATTCAAATCAACCTTTAAAGACCAAACGATAAATTTAAAAAAAAATGAAAAGGGAAAGCTGAAGGTTACTTTGGAAAGCTATAGATTATCTGACTTATGTTTTCCTATACTCAATACATTTTTGTGAATATTTGTGCTTAGCATATTTGGGGGCCTAAACGGCTTGGTAAATGTCTCTAAGCTTATGCCCTAAGGGAACTTGCTCTGGGAGGTGTTGGTGTCTATCACTCATCCCTACCAAAAATGGCATACAATATTTTAAAGGAAAAATGCTGGGAAAGAATGGGGAGGAACGGAAGTGGGGAATAAAATGTAGGTTATTATAAATACATTTCTGTCACAGCCCCCAAAGTGCACTACTCTCATTTTGTTGAGGCTTCTGTGATTTAACTGTGGTTTCCTGCTTAAGTCACAGCCTGGAATGCAATAGAATGTTATCATTTTATCAGACATGTGATTGGAAATGCAATCCAGATCTTATTTTATCTCACTTAGTCTTGCTTCAGCAGTTACTTCCAGATTTAAAAAAGCTGCTTCCAGTCTCATTTAAAAGCCAGCAGATTGGCTGCGCACTCTATTTAAAAGACACCAACTTTTATAAAATTTCACCATACTGTACTGCAAGTGAAGTCACATTCTAACAACCACAAAAAGGTGCCCCGATGGAAACTACATAGGAGAAACCAAATAACACCTGCGTACCAGAACGAACGCACGCCGAAAATCTATCAAAGACAAAAATACCCAATTACCTATAGGTGCACATTTCTCATAAGACAACTGCTCTCTCTCTCAAATCTCTCTAATCCTCAAAGGGAATTTACAAAACACCTGTCATAGATGAACCTACGAACTTCACTTATAAACCTACTGGATACAAAAAATCATGGACTGAATATAAACACTGGATTTATGACACATTATAACTTGCCTGCCATCTGATAACCCCAGGTAACCTCTCTACATTTTACCACTGGTCAACATTCCCCTCTTCTCCTCCCCCCCGCACAACCTACCTTTCTTGCACCTATTTACGCCTATCCCCTCTAAGCTTCCCTGCCATGCATCTGCATTTCACCAACCTGCATTTTGCATATTGCTTAAGCTTCTATTCCCCACAGCACAGCACAAGCATCAGTAGACTCTCTGTATGCCCAAAGAAGTGTGTTTGTGCCCAAAAGCTTATAAAGAACAATTTTTCCAACTATTTAGTTGGTCTAATAAAAGATATCACATTTACCCAAAGAGCCTTGTCTGTTTATGTCTTTAGACAAACATGGCTATAACAAACACCCAAGAAAAAAAAATGGACACTTTATTTTTTAATTTGAAAGAGTTCCAAAATGGGCATGCCTTCCAAAACTGTGCTCTCATCTGAAAAGTCTCTGGACTCTGTGGGCCAGAAGGTCATGGTTGGTAGATTAGTTTCTTTTTAACAATATCTAAGTCGCTGCTTTAAAGCACAAAATTAAAAAAAAAAACAAGATGCTTTGTGCTCCCTCTACTGGCTTTTCACTAAACTAAACTTCTATAAAAAGAACTACAACATCCTCTATAATCTTAATGCAAAAGGAAAGGTGTTTTACTACTTATAAAGGGAAACTAAATAATTCATGTTTTATTTTAAAGGGTGACCTGCAGAAGTATATTCCTGGAAAGGAATAATTAACCATTCATGGTAAATATTTCCTTCTTCCTATAATTAATCGTCATTGGCAAGTCTGGAATGAAAAGCACGCAGTTAATTTTTTTAAAGAGAGAAACATACTGCTCCTCTCAACTCAATGCAAAAGAAGTTGATAAATGTAAAGGGGAAAATGTCACTGGAGTTGAGAAATGAAGGAAAAGATTATTTTAAATAGTGGAAAGTAATTAAAAACAATTTAAACCTAAACTAGAACATAATCGTTATCATTTTATTTTATCATTATATTTTAAAACATAGGCTACAAGTGTTTGTTTTTCAATTCAGAAATAAAGACCATTTCTAGAAATATTTACCATATTTACTTGAATACAAGATGAGGTTCTTCCCCTCCAATTAGCATGGGGGGAAAAGCCCCTTGTCTTACGATTGCACACAAGGAAATCTCACTAAATACACTATCATTAAACTTCTGACAACAGCAGTAAGTCCTGAGCAATGGAAACCAACTATGAAGCCGCTTAAATGCAGCTAACACTGAGAGCATCTACACATGAAATTAAGGTGACACAGTAAATTCTGGAGCACTTTCAGCTGGAGTACATTGCTCCCAGTTGCAACGTCTACACGTGTGCCTGAGACAGCAGTACTATGAGCTGAGGCAGAGAACCCCTGGGCTGGTAACAGGTTCAGGGGACTCAGCCCCAGGCTCCAGTGTCTGGTGGTGAAGGGGCTGGCTAGGGCACAAGGGCAGAACCTGCAGTTGTGTGACTAGCCGGCAGGCTGCCCGCAGACTTTAGTTCCCTCATGCCCCAGCAAGCCCGTCACAGTCTATATATGTGAATTTCAGCAAAGTAAATGACCCCACCATAAGATAGTACTGCCTCTGACAGTACTATTTATGGCAGAGTTAATTTACTGTGCCATAATACCAGCACACATGTAGACTGTGACACTTTACTGCAGAGTCAATTAGTCTTCTCCACAGTAAAGTGCACGTGTAGATGCACCCACTGAACATAACTATAAAAAAATGGTCCACATTGGAGAAACTTGCAAATGGGAATCTGCCACAAGGATGTGTTAGTGCAGTCCATTCAAATAAGACGTATGGTAGTGCCCTTTATGTGCAGTCCCCCTCACCACCCACTCTTTCAAGTCCTAGTGGGCCACAGCATTGCATACATTTTTATTTCCTCTTTACTCCCACTGCTGAGCTACACCTTTCTTTCCCTTTTTCAATGATTCCTGTTTCTTCACCAGCCTTAAATGTCTGAAAATATCAAACAGGGCCTCAAACAGTTCACCTAGAATCTCTCTGTTGCCCCCTCATCTTCATGCAAAGTTGCAGAATCCCAGGACTTATGACAAGAACACCTAGTTCCAGTTGAGCGGGGGCTAATTAGTAGGGGGTATCTGGACTATACACACATACTGAGCAGTGCCAATTGCGGGGGGAAAACTTGTCTTGTATTCAAATAAATATGATACTTACTGCATGAAGCAAATGATAGCAACAATTAAATATTTCTAAAAATATTTCAGGTCTTTATTTGTAAGCTGAAAAATGAAGAGTCTATAAAACTACTAAGCACACATGCACGCACGCACGCACACAGCTATACATACAAACTATGGATCACTATTATACATTTATCGCACAACTTAGTGGTTAGGCTGAGAAATGTAAATGATCTCCATTATTTCGTGAAGAAAAAAAAATTGAAGTTGGAGAAGAAAGCATTTACTTATATAAACTTTGAAGCTCATCTCAAAAAAAGTAACTTTCCAGTTAGAATATAGAAAGAAGAATAAAACCTCACCTTATCATAAAGCATCCATCCAATATATTTCAAGTAACTATCATTTAAGAATGTATCAGGGTACATTTTCATCCAGCTACCAATTTCTTCAATGCAAATAGCCCGGATCTCAGGAATCACATCACTGTAAAATTATACAAGCGTGTTGTAAACCAATTCATAAATGCTCAAAAGTATCAATTTAATTATTTTTCCCCAGTATAAAAACCACGAGTTGTAAATATTCAGAACTGCTACTTGTAGCATTTCATGTAGCCATATATTAATGTGTAAACTATGTCTTTAATCTATATACCCCATAGAGAAACTGCTATTACTTAAAGGACCCACTTTTATCTCTAAGTTTCTCATTACAATTATTTTGAAGCTGGGAAGATGTTTCAGCTATAAAAACTTACTGCTCTCTTGCCAGGAGGAAGAAAAGAAAAGCACTGTGAATGACAATACATACCAAGGTCATTTTCATAACCAAAATCAGTTTGTTCAAACAATTCAGTCTTAAATGCTTTGTTTGGAACTCTAACTGCCCCTTGGATTTATGCTGGACTTAGCATCTAAACAATATACAGAAGATTCCCTTAAGATGTGTACATATGCTTTACAGATTCATTTTTATACCTTTTGTTCCTAGAAGCCAAGCTGACCTGTAAGCTTCAGGAAAAGAAGAGTATCTTCCTATGCATTAGCTTAGCATTTAGCATTTGTATGGTGGGACTGGAGGGTCTTTGGGTACTATTATTATTCTTACCGATAGCGTTGTAAAAATGTCCCTTTGAAAATTGCATTCATCATATTCTGTATTTCCAGGGGTTTCTGCTCACACTGAAACACAAAAAAGAATGGAATGTTCTCTGAGTAGGGGCTCCAGAAATCCCTTTCATACTAGGGAAAATCTGCACCCCTCTCATATCATTACACTGGTGCAAATCCCCAATATTTATTTTAAATTGGTGCCACAAGTAAATAGGAGTGCAACCCAAGTACACCAGTGTTTTGCCTTTGTATTTCTACATCAAAATGAAAGGTCATTGGGTACCAACTACAATCCAGGAACGAAGATATATCACACAAGATGTTCGGTAGAGAGAGAAGTCTTGTCCTTGTAATACATGGAAGGAGTGGTACACCCCATTATATGGCCAGTGTATAGAGTCTATTAATGAATCTGGACTGAAGGCAGGGGATAGGTAAGCTAGGAAATGGACAACTGCATTTTCACCAAGCCCTGAAAAAGATAATTTGGTAAAAAACTATCAATTCTGTACAACAAAAAGGTGCCATTTATTTCTTGGTTGGCTCAAGTGACCAGAATCATAAAGCTAAGAACAGCCATGAGCTCTATTTCCCCCCAGCCAGCCACCTTTCGCTATACAAGCTACCTCTTCTTACAGGACAGCCATACCCACAAGGCAGTTCAAAGACTGCCCTGAAATATTTCAATGTGAGCTCAGTGGAGTAAAGACTGGGTTCATGTTTGTATAGTATAAACCTACCTCAGCCCTCAGAAGATAATGAGTTTGTGTGGTGAAGGGGTGTTGGGAAAGTAACAGGGAAGGAAATGGAGGCTGGGTAGCAGGAGACATATGACCCTTACTTTAAACTGGAATCACATGGCATTTTAAAAATCCTTTGTTCATAAAAAGATAAATCCCACAATCCTTCATGCATTTTCATTCAGCTTTCACTTGGACAAAATCCAAAGTAAAACTTGAGCAAAAGATCTCCAGTTCAATTTACAGTTTGTGGGAACGCTGTTTTGCACACATGCATATGTCAAAACTACTACTGCAAACAGAGCCATGTACAAAAAAGACAGTTCATGGACCCATCATATCCAATTTAAAGAGACAATTACCAGAAGAGCAATCTCAAAGAATAGTACATAGCTCAAGTATTTACCTCAAACATTTGTTTGAATGCATTACCACAGTACCGAGCCCATTAAAACAAAACCTTAACAGCACACCACTGAGGATGCTTAGGAAGTAGCACCTCCATACAGCTCAAAAAATTACATCATCCCTGAGTAAGCCACCAGCCACCTCTATTCTTACATCTTCACCCAGTTCCCCAGCTAAAAAAGTAAGCCAACCTCTTTCCTTTTTCTCTCTAGCTGATCCAACCTGCAGTTGGTCCTCTTGCCAGTAATCCTATTCTTCTCCACCTCATACAGCCTTTGAGTATTATGTTTACTGACATCAAGATTCAGACGTACTCTTACAAGAGCTGTCAGAAGCTTCAAAGCTGAAACAGAAGAGAAGCCAAGCAAATAAAACTCAGCTGATATGCCACATAAAAGTCACCTCTTTACCAAAAAGCATTTAAAAATTAAATTAACACTATTCCTGCTAAATTAAAAAAAAAACAAAAACCTATTTGTATCAGAGGATTTCCTCCTAAATGACAATTTTACTAAGACATTCTAATAAGCAAAAAAATAGAAAATAAGATAATCCTTTTCATATTAATTTTTGGAGGAAGGGAGAACTAGAGAAAGAAGACTAAATATGAAAGGCAATGACAACTTACACATTTATTATCTCAACCGTTACAAGAGATGTTGCTAAATACTGAAATGCACCTTACCCACTGTACAAACAATCTGTATTCCAAGTTCCTTTCACAAAACAGAATTTTGGGGTGCTGAAGTCTTCATCACATCTGCTTTACCTAAAGCCTAAAGTCTAACCCTACCACATCTACATTTCTGTCTGATACATGCTGAAGTGAAGCAACTATAACATGGCTAGGTACTGTCAAGACACAAAGGAAGACAATCTCTGCCTTACAAAGCTGACAGTCCTTTGACTTCTGATCACTTTGGTTTTTTTACCATGCTAATTATTAAAACTCTAGTGGCAGCAATGGGAGGTAGGTTTACCTGCTAAAGTGCTGGTGTGCCTAAATGCTCTGACCATTGAGTCTGCTAGCCCTGTGAGCAGCGAGATGACTGTGTCCATTAGGTAACTATCATAAAGGATGCTGCACTGGCACTGCTGAATCAACACTGCAGTGAACTCGCAGAAATTGGCTTTGAACTTCTTCCAGTAGGGTCCTGGCTTGATGAGGGGATAGTCTTCATTGTCCTACAGGGAAAGGAAGGGTAGGGGAAAAGAGAAGAAGTATAAAAAATACCACATTTATTTTGAAATACCCAGCCTATTTTCTGCTTGCATTTCTCTCCATTTGGATCTGTAAAAGGACTGTCCCATTTCAGTTTTTGTTACAGTTTCTCACCAGTTCAGGCAAAAGTTCTCCTGCTTAATGAAGGAGACCATGTTAACCTTTAAAGCCCTCATGGAGCTGTAACCTCACCATTTTAGAGCACACCTCTGCTCCCATATTCACAGAGGTGACTGCAGTAAAGAGTGACAGTAAGGATAAAGCACCTTAAGAACCAATCTGTTACAGATCCCTACCACAGGAGAAGTGTAAGTTATGTTGTGCATAACTAGTGGCATAAGAGGATTTGCAGCCCTTTGTGGATAACCACAGCATCTCTCCTGGAGACGCAACAACTACAGTCAATATAAAAAAGACATAAATGGTAGAGAGCATGTTCCATTTGGATAGAATTGATGGTGAGTATGGGGTATTCAGTTACTCTGCAATGGTAATGTGAATCTAGAAGAATTGTTTTTGAGGTATTTGTGGGAGTGAGAGAGAGAGGGGTAACAAACATGAATTAAAGCCAGCTGGAAAGAGAAAAAAAAAGCACACTTGGGTACTGATCTTGGATCTCAACACAGCCAATTAAAGAAAAACCAATGCAGAAATATCATACATTTACTGCATCTGATAAAAGGCTGAATGAAGATGCTGAGCCTTTTCAATTCCTTCTGAAGCCCCTGGGTGCATCTTGTGGTCACGCATAAAATCGAGAGCATTCATCTAAAGCTACTTTGAAGTTGCACTGGTACTCAAAGGGTTAAAAGGAAATTTGAGTAAAAGGTCTTGTTTTACCATGTCCACTGGCCAAGTAACCGTCAGAATCCAAGGATATGCCATGAATTTCTTGTACTGCAACCCTGTTTCCTATATTGTGAGAGACATAATTGTAAGGACTTTTGATGAAGCACAGAAGTCGTTTTGAAAGATTTTAAATGCTTAAAAAAAATACACACACAATGCACATTGTATGCCAAGGTTCAAAATGCCATTTAAACTTGAGCTTGTATTTATTATACACCCCTGCATATCATAGCACACTCAGTAATATCTTATCTTTTTCCACATGGTTTGCTTTTAGCTACAACTATCACATGCTTCAGTATAAATCCAATGCATTTTTATTTAAAAATTGTCACTCCAGTTATGTCAAGCTTTGCATAAACTTTGTCTACCAAAACATGCAGAGTACAATCCTCTATGCCCACTCTAAGATAAAGATACAGAACTTTTCCCCAGTTGTCTAAATGCTTATTAGATACCAAACATCTGACTTAGCATACTAAAAAAAAAAAAAAAAAACCACCAGGAAAATCCCAATTCACGGGAGTACAAATATGTTCATGTGTGCTAGCCATATTTCAAAATCTCCACTCATGACTAAGTAATCCCTCTGGCAAATCAGCAACTTTTCTAAATCCCACTCTTGAAGATTTAGCCAAATTATATCTGCAAGTGAACCAAGAAAAACGATCTCAAACGAGGCCTACATAATACAGGCCTTTGCCACAATATAATACAAAGACTGCACAAAATCTAAATTTGCATTTAAAAATAAAGTTAAGTTTGTGCCTTTGCAATTAAAATCTTCCAGAGGCAAATCAAGTGCCATTTGGTGCAATTCACTAAATCCACAGTTATTTATTCAAGACAATAGTTTAGAGGTGTGAACTCCCCAGGTCCTCATTAATCTCACTGATGGAGTGTTTGCACTACCATTTGGTTTTACTTTTAGAGGTCAGCGTTATCCACTTCACCACTAAGGGGGTGGGAAATACAGTTAACAAGAGGACAAAGAGCTGTTGCAAGAAAGGAGATGTTATAGAAAGAGGAGAAGACATGCAATGAGGACAAAAAGTCTGGGTGGATTGATTTAAATCAGGGTCAGGGTTGAAAAAGTCAGATTTTTCCATTTACTGGTACCTTACAAGAAGGAGCAAAGGGCTTGAGGAATATCTGGTGCAAAAAGTACTAACCTGAAATGTATTTTCAAGCAAAAAATGTTCCATTTCTAGAACCCACATCAGAAAATATAAGTTTGATTTATTATTTTATTAAGAGGACACAGTGTTCAGCCCCTAAGAGAACTCTTTCTCAGGCCAGAAGAAAAGGGTTCCAAAGCAACAATATACCTGAGGAGGATGGCAACACTAACCACTTCCTTGAACCTTGATAATGCCTACCATTATCATGAGTGCTACAGCCAAGCTCCCAACGTATCTCCACTGCCCCCCACCATAACTACACCCCACAACAGAACCATCAGAAATGTAATATAACTCATTCAGTGCACCAAATGCCCTGGTGGAAAATATGTAGGAGGAACCAAGCAACAACTGTGCACCAGAATGAATGTGCACCGAAAATCCAAAGACAAAAAATATCCAAATACCGGTGGGGGCACACTTCTCACAAGACAATCACTCCCTCTCTAATCTCTCAGTTCTAATCCTCAAAGGCAATTTACATAACACCTTTAGTAGAAAAGCCTACAAACTTCACTTCATAAATCTACTGGATACAAAAAAATCATAGACATTGGCTTTATGACAATGTCATTACAACCTTTATGACAATGTCATTACAACCTTTATGACATCTGATACCCCAGGTAACCTGCCTCCAGCTGGCCACTTGCATTCCTTAGCATATTTCCCTCCCTTCCCCACTCCCTTCCTATCATCTTCCTAACTTCCACTCATCTGCGTTTTCACAGACATGCTTGTTGTAAATTAGCTTCTTTTGTACCTTGGACTACACACAACACCAGCAGAATCTCCCTAGGCCTGACGAAGGGTGCAAACATGTTTTTCCAACTATTTAGTTGGTATAATGAAAGATATCACATCTACCCAAAGAACCTTGCCTGACAACATAAATGAGAGGCAGCAGGGAGTTTTAAAGATAATGAACTTCAGTAAGATGTCATAAATCATTATCACTTGCTTAATACTTTGATATCATGAATGTATTATCATTATTAGTGTTAACACGTCAAAAAAGGTTTATATAAAACTCAAATAAGCAACAAAATGAGAGAGAGTCAGGGTGGGCTGATTTAAATCAAGTCGATTTATATGACTGATTTAAATCAGCAAGCCAAGGGCCTAATTTAAACCATTCATTTTTTAATCAAGTTTCCCATTGTATTTTCATTGTTTTTTTAAAGAAAAGTTTATTTTCATTAGTTGATGTAACAATTAAAACGTTGATTTAAAACTAGTTTCTACAGTCAATTTGGTACATTTCTTACATACACAAACACACAAAATTTTATATAAGTGTACTTAGTTGTATTATCAGCATGTTTTAATTGTTGTATCAACCAATGAAAATAAACCTCTCTCTAAAAAACAACAGAAGTATATACATTGTTTGTTAATTTTTTTAAATATACAGTGAAAGCTGTGTTATCCAGCATTTACCATCCAGATTGCTCTATTAACCAGCATCTGTCCCACTGTGGCACTTCCAGTTTTGCTGCCGCAAGCCAAGTCCCACTTCTTCCTCGTGGACCACGGCCCAGGGCAAAGCAGCCTGCGTGGGGCCCCTCTCCCTGTCCCCTGGCACACTTACGCCAGGGAGTTAAAGCCCTGGTGCAGCGGACACGGCGGGAGGGGTGGGGGCCCAAACAGTCAAAGATGCCTCCAACCCACTGGGCTGGAGATAAGTATAACTCTCAGATAACCAGCACATTTGATTAACCAGCACCCCCCATTCCCCATGGTGCCAGATAACAGAGCCTTTATTGTAGATAGCTTGTAATATTTTTAATATATACATATTTAAATATAAAGCTTAACATATTCAGATTTTTAGAAATCCTACATTTTAGTATACTATAAAATGGTGAAAAATATATTTCTTATTCACTATATGACTAAATTTTGCTCGTATTTGTATTAAGTTGCATTAAGATAGCAAGCTGAATTTAATTAAACACACAAAACCCGCACTTCAAATTTCATAAACATAACTTTAATGTTTTGGATACAGAAACTTTTTTTTATTAATCAAAACATGGTACATATTTACAGCTAACTAATGTATTAAACACTAGTATTTACTGTTATAGTATTAGAAGTATAAACTATGGTTAATTAATTAAACTAATTATTTAATACTCTGGGGGAAAAATTTACAAAATGCCTAGGTAAAAGTCATTTGAGCTTAAGTTCCTATTTGCCTAAGTCTCTTAAAAATGAGACAGTCATTTTTTCTTTCAAGTTTTCAGAACTCGTCAATCTCATCCTCCTCCCTCTTTTTTTTCCACAAGCTAGAAGAGAAAAAACAAGCATTCCTG
>NW_005841872.1:952096-971272 GCF_000455745.1 Alligator sinensis
TGAGCTCCCAATTAAATTTCTCAGCTTTGAATGAAACAATCCAAATGAAAAAATATTCATTCTGTATCTGCAGAAGAAGCTACTACTAAAAAAACTAGTTTAGCCCTTCAACAAACTCTAGTTCCAGGTGCTTTGCTAGTGACTTCTACCAGTCCAATGGTGTAACTCTCTTCAAAACATCCTCAGCAAACATATACTACTTGAATGGCTCACCCTGAAATGTATTATGGGTGGCATGATTGACGAGTGATTAGTAAACGCGCATGTCATAGCAGCCTCTTCCTCTTCAGCAACTAGGCATCTACCCTGGTACTCTGTGTTACAAATATTGACAAAAGAATGAGGTGGAGTAAGTGCTTGATTCTTCCACTTCTTTACTGCCTGCAATTTAGCGTTGCTGTTGGGTATTTATAAGGGGTGCACAGATAAAGATTTGCTTGGCCAATACTGATAGCCATTTATTACCCAGCAATATCAGCCAATACCAATCTGATAACCAATTTACAGGAATGCAGCCAGGCAGCATGGAGAGCAGCTCTCTGCAGGTAAGTCTGTGGAGGGAAGGGGAATGGGGGGGAAGGAACGTGTTGGGGGGGAGAACAAGGCCCCCATAGTGAGGGATGGAGGGAGTGGCGCAGGGGCTGGGGGCTGCTTTTAACCGGAGCCGAGCCAAGCTGGGCAAGGGCAGATGCAGGCTGCTCACTGTGGACTCAGGGATCTCCTCCCTGCTGTCTTTGCCCCTGGGGTCCTGCACCAGCCACACACCCCCTGCCCACCCAGCAGTGGGAGGCACAACTCAACACCCCCACTGCTGCTGGGAGGCAGAGGGCGCACAGCCAGCATGGGGCTCCCAAGGAAAAAGTCAGCAGAGTGGACAGCTCCAAGCCTGGAGCAGGCAGCTCGTATCCATCCCGCATGCAAATCTGGGGGGGGCACATGCCCCCCCATGCCTCCCTGGGGGGATGCGCAGTGATGGGGAGCAGCCCCTCCTCCCCACCTGCCCTGCACCCCCTGGACGAGCCTCCCACAGCTCCGTCCCACTCCCCTCCCTGGTCCCAGGACCCATTCACCGCCCTGGCCAGGCAGTATCCCCAGCCCCAGCATTGGGCCCTGCCACACTCCCTCCCTCACCATGGGGGCCTCGATCTGCATCCCCATGGCCCTTCCCTTCCCCATGCCCCTTTCCCCTCCACAGACTTAACTGTAGGGCACTGCTTTCCATGCAAGTACAAGTTTCAGGTTTGCTTCATTATCCTCTTCTAAATTACTTCTCATTTTGGCTACATTTTCAGCATTAGGTTCCAACACCTGTGAGGACTTTGCTGATCCTTTGCATTCAATACTATACGTCCAACAAGCCTTACAACATAAAACCCCCAATACATGAAATAGTGCCATATTTTTTAAGCTTGACCTCAAAAGTTAGATGTTTTCCCTCATCCTTATATAGAAGAAAATCTGCCATTAATTTGAGTTTTTAGTAGCGGCTCATTGACTCAATGTATTATTTTCTTTAAATTATTTTAATAGACTAGCCAACTGCCTGTCAGGAATGACTGGGGAGGGACGGAGTGCTGCCACCCCATGCCGCCGAAAGCTCTCATGAGGGTGGGGAGGGAGAGCTTGCTTCACCATCCCCTCCGCCCCCTTGGCCAGTACTCTGTGCCACCACTCGCCACCCTGCTCTGTCACCACCGCCTGCAGGGACCAGGGCCGGGAGGGATGGTGGGGGGCAAGGCCAGTGGCTCTGGCCTTGCCCCCCCACTCCAGCCACTCTGTCCCCGCCGTCATGGTGGCGCTCTGCTACTGAGCCACCGCTGCCACCTTCTGTCCAAAACGCGCTTGGAGTACTCTGATTGGTTGTTTCAGACAACCTATCAGAGTGTGAATCAAATGTTACGGACAGATAGACACAGACAGACAAAGGCTTTTATAATATTAGAATCATAATAAATTTGTACCTTAGCCTATGCTGTATTAAATCAAATTTCATTTTAAGCTGGCTTATGTTTAAAAGGAACACTTAATTATAATTTAAATTAAAAAGTAAAAAAAATTCTGATTTAAATTTAAAAAATCAATTTTTTTTAAATAAATCAATTTTTATCCACCCTGAAAAGAGTACCAACTGATTGTTACTTTTGTTAGCAGCTCAATATTAATCTATTTTCAGTATTTTCAAAAGGCACTTACCAACCAGATACCAAAGAACCATGATATATTTATCACTCCATAGACAATGAAGTGGAAAAACATTTTGTTGCTAGCTTGCTTTTACTGGGAAAAGCAGCTAAATGCAAGAATTGGTAAAACTGCCAGGCAGAGTTGCAGCCTCCATAACATTTTTGACATTTTAATTTTCGTTTCCAAGGCTCACCTGAGTATAGTAACCTGATAAGCAGGGATTCCTGGTTTCCCGATTTAAAAAAAAAAAAAAAGTTTTCAGGTTAAAAAAAGTAACCCAAAATCCACATTTTTCTGATTAAAATGGAACAACTCCAATACATAGATGCATAAATAGCGGTGTTTCATTTTGATCACGGAAAAATGTGACCTTTCGGTTACTTTATTTAACCCGAAAATTGGGGATTTTTTAAAATCAGAGAAAACCAGGATCCCTGCTGATAAGCAAGCACAACTTGCCCATCCTACTTTGGTTCAACAGCCTAAACAACAACTGACTCAATTACCACAGCTTCTGAAAAGAAGCCTAGAGGCAGGATCAAACTTGTACTCCTGGAGGTATAACAAGATACTTTAACCACTCTGCCACTACCCCTTTCAGAAATGAGAATACACTCCAGAATTTTGCTCCCAATATAATGCTGGTCTTCATTTTAGGAGTGCAGAAAGCTTTTCCCTTAAGGGACATGATCATATTTTTAAAGAGCAAGTAAATACAGACATTAATGGAAGACATATTGAGTAAGACAACACTGTCTAATTTGCATGTTAAATAAAACTTATTGGTCATTTTAATGAGCCATATGAAATCAGTTTCTTGTTGACTACCTCATCAAAGGTCTCTGTCATTTTCTGTATTACATCACTCTTGGGTAAACTTTGAAACATCTCAGCTGTCACCATTCCTAGAGTGACAAAAATCAAAAATGGAGATTAAAATAACACTTAAATCTACAGCAACACACAATATTATAAAAACTACACAGTTCCTACTGTAGTAACCTCAGTTTAAATTCACAAGCACCAAAAGGGTAACACAAACTGTTCTACCTGTTTTCGCATTTGCATAGGTCAACAGATTTACAGCACTAGATATTACTGCATCGTCATTCACATTCACAGATTCTACCATCTATTTTTCTACCCAAAAGGATAAGGAAAAACAGACTGTTATCTATCCTGCTCTCAAGCCTATTCCTTTTCAGAAATTAAGCACACTGCAGACAGTTCAGTATTTGAAATCAAAATTGCTAGGGAAATGCTGAAGAAATCAATCGTGCTGCTTCACTACCTGACACTGTCTCCTTTGCAGTAACTTAATGCCAGGAGACATGGTGCTGGAGAAGGTGCTGGATTTCAGATGAGATGTGGAGAACAACTCTTGCCCACTAACAATCTTGTGGCAGGAGTGTTAGTGCCAGAGTGCTAGAGAAATTTCAAGTGCAGAAGTTACATTCTACCTGCCTACCACCCCTACCAGTTTCAATGGGACAATGTCTTCCACTTCATTCCCTATCTGCCATTCTGAAGCTTCAAGTCACTACTGTTTTCTATATGCTTGCTTTGGAAACAATTACATGCAGTCAACTTGCAGGAAGTAGCTGGAAGGAAGCAAGAGCTATTATTCCTCCAGCCACTGAAAAGTGAGACTCTATTTGGGAGCATATGTACTTTATTTTCAAATGAAAGGTACTCGGTGAGTGTAAAATAGTATTCCAAGAGCTACCCTATTACAGATTTTTATCTCAGCCCACATGAAAATCATTACTCTAAGTAATAGGTAGTGTTCTGCATTTTCGGGTTTTATTTTCCAAAAAAAATTTCGGGAACTTTTCGCCATTTATCTTCCAAACATAAAAACTGGGTTGAAGTTGGAATAAAAGGAAGAAAAGGGGAAAAAACGGTTCAAATTGGGGAAAATAGTAATAGTAAACATATACATATATACTTTTTAGTATGCTGACAATTCATACACATGTTTAAGCGATTTCTACATTTGTATTACAGCAATAGTTGTACTTAGCAGAAGTACCATCATCCTACTGTTGTAACTCCCTATAGTATCCATGAGCAAGGATTTAAAAAATAAAAATAAAGTCCAACATTTGCTTATCCCTAATCTCACATTCTTCTTTAATTCTAAAGTGTCGTTTGCCTTCTACACGTTCTTTTATCCTGTTGGCATGAGAACTAACTTCAATGCCACAGTACTTGCAGCGCAATGCATCTTCTTCACCTCCCTTTTTACTCTTTTTGAAAACTTCTAAACACTGATTTTCACAGATATATTCACATAGAGATTTGTGCTTTCTACCCATCTTTTACTTTTTTTTCTGTGTATATTTTTATCCAGCCCCACATTAAACAGAAGCACTAACCACCTATTTATGTCATGTGAGCCAGTTGTGGCACGATATTAACAATTTAATCTCATTTAATCTGACTGGCTCCATGGTGTGTCTGGAGAGTTTTACATATAACAATTGCTTCAGCTTCAGTGCTGCAATGCCATCCCAACAGACCGTTTTGTATTTCATAAAAATAAATACCAGGTAAAATATTATTGAGTGAATTGAAAAATGGGTGTAAATCAGTAAAAAACAAATAACTTTAATACAAAAAAAAAATCAGGTCGTTGACTGGTGAAATTTGGTAAAAACTGAAAATGTGGAACACTAGTAATAGGGTAATGGCACAGAGCACTAGATGAGCTTATCCACAGGAAGCCTGAACTAGCCACCCTTATATTATGGTAGCACTTAAATTACACAGCTCAAAAAACAAGTAGGAGTAGGAAATTTGATTTGCCTAGAGCAGATTACAATCCAGATTTTGAGTAAACAATCTTTTAAACAGTACATTTCAGCTCCAAGAAGCCTATTTTATGAGACTCTCCGCTACTGACCAACCAAAGGAAATACCAGCACTACACTGAATTACCTTGACAGCCTGAACATTGAATGAAGAAGTTAATCAGATCCAGGAGTGCCACATCTCGATCTTGTTTATATGCTTCAACCCAGTCATCTACCACAGACTAAAACAAGTTACAGAAAAAACAATGATAGATGGTTGAAAATCACAGGTTCAAGCATTCCATAATATAGTGCATCTAACATTGCGTTATCACCAGTGCAGTTAAAAAAAATAGAGGTTCACCAATATATCAGTCACATATGGGATCAGTACCAATAACAGGAAAATTAACATCATCATCAATCGGCTTTTTTTGGATGATAATGTCACTGATAAATGCCGCGTGCATATACGCAGCCACAGCATGCACACAGCCAGGAATGCAGCCAGACAACTTGGAGAGCAGTGTCGTACCAGTAACTCTATGGTGGGGAAGGGGCATGGGGGAGGGGGCAGATTGAGGCCCCCACGGTGAGCAAGTGGGGCAGCAGCAGGGGCAGGATGGTGAATGGACCCCAGGGGGGAACGTGGGACAAAGTCATGGCTGGCTCATCTAGGGGGCATGGGGGAGGGGGAAACAGCTCTCTGCCACTGTGTACACCCCTGGGGGAGGCACAGGGGGGGCAAATGACCCCCCCTCCCCAATTTGTGCAAGGGGCAAGGGTGGACTGCCTACTGTGGGCTCGGGGCCAGGGGCTGTGCCAGCCTCTTCCTGGCGGGGGGTAAGGCTGGGGCTGCGTTTGGGGCAGGAGGGGATGGGGCGGACTTAGCTGCAAGGGGTGGGCGGCAGCACTGGGATCATCTGGGGGGATATAGCCACCCCAAAATTCCCACAGTCACTTCTCCCAGCACTGCCACCACGGCCTGCCCCGTACAACTGAGCCAGCCCCACCCCTGCCTGCCCTGAGTGTAGCCTCAGCCTAGGCCCCCCACTGGGAAGAGGCTGGCATAGCCCCTGGCCCTGAGCCTGCAACAGGCCCCTGGCCCCGAGCCTGCATAAATCCAGGGGAAACATGCCCCCCATGCCTCCCCCGGGGGGCATGTAGAGGCAGAGAGTCACCACCGCCCCCCCCCACGGCATCCTCTGGACTAGCTGTGCAGCTCCATTCCATGCCCCACCCCAGGGTCCATTCACCACCCTGGCTGGGCAGCACCAGCACCTGCCCCTATCCCATTCCTTCCCTCACCATGGGGGTCTCAATCTGCCCCCTCCGTACCCTTTCCCTCCCCCCACAGACTTACCAGCAAGGTGCTGCTCTCCAAGCTGTCCAGCTGCATTCCTGTAAATCAGCTACTGCATGGGGTTTTCAACCTTTTGGGGTCAGTGTACCCCTGGTGGCCAGTCAAGAAAGAAGGAGTCCCCCGGCAGCCAGTCAACAAGCGGGGGGCAGGGGGGTCCCCCAGTGGCTGATCAGCGAGTGTGCTAGTGGCAGAAGTGGCAGCAGCACGCCAGTGGCAGAAGCACTGGCAGCACTCACAGTTGAGTACCCCCTGAGGCCTTCCCAAATACCTCAGGGCCTACACGTACCCCTTGTTGAAAACCTCAGAGCTATCAGATTGCTGGTTAATAATCGGCTATCAGTATCAGCCAAGAAAATCTTTAATCGGTGCACCCCTAACACAAAACAGAGTAAGTTCTCCATTATTTTGCTAGGACCACAACGATGTTTGTGAGCAATTCTGCAGGGAATTTACCTGTTGGAATGCTATAGCAGAAAAGTGCATGCAACTTGTAGGCAGTATAAAAACAGATGCAATACTAGGGCAAATAAAGTATTTATTATAAAAAGGATAAATATTCCACAACTTTCATGTTAAAAGCAAATAACAAAATAATAAAAAGTAACAAGTATTTGGCACCTCCACTAACCTAAACTATAATTTTTACAAGATTTGCAAAATCCAAAAACTGTTCTAAGAGAAAAACAGCTTTGAAAAGTTTACATTGACTACCAAGGTGGGGAGGGGTTTGGTTGTTTTGTTTTTAATTAACACATGCTACTGTTCCAGGCCAGCACCTAAGATAACTATAACTTTCATTTCTCTTTCTTTACATTGTAGATGTGGCAGCGCAATACTTTTGAAGACACCAGAATAAACTGAAACAGGAGAGGTTAGAAAAAAAAAAGACCTGACATTACTTGGGGGCCAAGTTATTACCTGAGAAGAGTCTTCTAAAACTTATCTTTTATTTTCAATCTATCCCTTTAACTGGTTTCTATTTATTTTTTTCTAGTAAACCGCTTTAGAAAGAATAGGGCGAAATCTTACATAATGGTGGTACTTCTCTTTAGGAATAAGAGCAGGAAAGATTGAGACAGAAAGAACAAAAAGGCCCACAGATGCTTTGCCCGCACTTCAAAGCCAGAATTCCTTCTAAATGAAAGATGCCATTTAAAGTGTGAACAACCACATAATTAATATTAGCGATGATCCATGGGAAGTTCACTTGCCAGTCCTCATCAGCAATTCATTTGTGCAGAAGACTTTGAGGGAACCTGAACAAGAGTTAGTTCATGTACTATCTGCTGCAAATTAAATAGTAAAACCAAGGACCTGTTTCTGCAAGTGCTTGACCTGGCTAGACCCTAGGTCTCCAAGGAGCCCTTTTCAACAAGGCTCTGCATGGGTACACAGGTCCATCAGCACAAAACACTGTGAAAGATCCAGGTCTGGGGTCCAATATATATATTTTAAGTAGATTTCCACTCCCCTAATTTTGTATAGCTTTCTTTAGTAATGGAAAACAATTATTGACTATAAAGGGAAAACAGGAAATCAAATATTTTATAAAATGCTATCAAATATCACAGTATTGGAATTGGGAGATAAGAGCCAAGATATCTAAAGTGATGCCTAAAGTTAGAACGCTAAGTTAGTACCCTGATTTTCAAAAGCCTAAAACCATTAGCAGTTTCTACTGATGAACCACTTGATTTTTAAAAATCAACCCTCTCCCCTTTCAAGTGCTAAAATATTACTTTAGAAGACTGCCCTTAAGCATCTTTTTTTTGGATAGTTTTCCCAAAGATCCCTTCCCTTCTAATTATACTAACTTTAAATAGTACGTGTAAATATAGCAGGCACCTTGGCAAAAATGCCAGATTTTTTCAGCTGGCCATGTAACAAAGATTATGGCAGGAGTCAACAGATTCCAAAATTCTTGAAATTAAACAACAAAAATCTACATCCATCTCCCCTTCCTGCTTCCCCCTTCTCCCTCCCCAGCAGATCTATTTAGAACAGAGGTCAGCAACCTTTTAGAAACAGGCTGAAATAATCCAACTCAATCCAAGACAGTCTTCCAACCTAGCCACTGCTGCTTCTCACCACCTTCGTCACGTGTACAATCTATCACAGAATCTGCCTCTCCCCAGTGCCCCGCCCCCAGTCGCATTCAAAACGCCACCAATATCTCAGCTCCATGGGCCAGATGAAATCACTTGTCTAAACCATTCCATTCCCAACAATGGAATTACCTGCATAGCACGCTTGCCCATGCTGACCACCTCAAACAACGTAACTGCTTCCACCACTTGGCCATTCTGCAGCTGGCTTGCTCTTCTGGTACTGGAAGAATTTCTTCTTATGTTTTCACACTGCTCTTGGACCTTCCTTTTTCCTCTCTGAAACAATTCACATGAAGAAGACAGAGTAACCATGAGACAGCTTATGGGCATACAGACATGGGCATACAAGCTGCCTGCAGGTAGGTGTTCTACCCTCTTACAACAATTATGCATGTGAATATTTGCATGTTTTACCCTCTTACAACATTTATGCATGTGAATACGTGCAAGTGGCAAAGAAATATTGAGTAAGAAAATACAGGAAGAAGAGAAAGAATACAGCCCAGTTGAACATTTCCTTTGTAATCATTGCATAAACAGGAAGGTTAAGTGGCAGACTGGTTATATACACTGTCTATAGGGTGTTTATTCAGGTTGTCAGTGAACTTAGAGCACCTAACTGCAGTTCTATTCCACCCTGAGAATGCCTGAAAAAAGTTAATAAAAAGGTGGGTAGACCTCCCCCTCCCTGCTTTCTTATGAATCAGTCTTATGGGTTAAATGACAGTGGCCACATCTACACAAGACACTGACTACACAGTAGCTCATTACTACTGCGCAGTAGTGTCGCATGGCACAAAACATGACGTGATACTACTGCACAGTAATAACGAGCTACTGCATGGTTAGCATCACCAAAAAGCTATGGGGGACGCTACTTGGGTAGACGTGGGCAGTGTGTTATAAACATACATCCATTAACGGATTTTCAGGACTTGAACGAGGTGTGGTGGGATGGAATCTGGTCCATTATGTGCATTGAAAGATTTTATATATACACATATGTGATGTAAAAGATTTTATATATACACATACACATATAGATACACATAGATATAGATACATATAGATACGCCTAGATAGACATGTATGTATGTATGTATGTATACATGTATACACACATGTATACACACGCACACACACACACATATACATATATATACACAAACTTACTGGAGTTTTCAGATTGCCATTTCTCAGACAGCTGCCGTTCTGTACAGTGGACTCAGGAACAGTCTCATCATGGATAGAATTTTCTCTGTGGAATAATAAGCAAACAGTATTGAAGAGCATACCACACCTCTCCTGTAAACCAGGTAATCTGTATCTGAAGAACAGATATGCTACATCACTACCACAGAGAAATTGCTTTTGAGCGCGCAGAAAGTTAAATACTTAGATATAAACTGTAGAGGAAAATAAAGTGTACCCATGTACAATAAACTATAAAGGCTTCCTGTAAAGGTGTGGCAGCAGTTGCATGCCTAAGGCCTAGATACATTTTACTGGTGATAGGCAGTAGCTTTCTTATTAAAACACACTTAACTTTACTTTCTGAGCCCCCTGAGACTGCATTATCTAAGTAACAGATGAAGAATCAGGTTGTTAATGAATGCTGTACACTTTGATTCTGCATAGCTCCCAGATCCTGAAATCATTTCATCTACCTGCTTAATTTTAATTTTTCTTCTGTGAAAAGTACCATTAAACATTTTGAATGGTGGTGGCAAAATTCAAAGGGTGCTCAAGTGTTTGCAGGATTGAAGACAAGGAAAGTAATTTTAGGGCGCACAAGGTCTTATTGTTCAAAGTTTTTATTGATTTGGAGGCCTGTCTGGAGAGAAAAGATTGATTACAGACCATACAAGTGTAGCAAAACCCCCCGTTTTTTCTTTTTTTATTTATTTTAAAAAGCATTCCCTCCCCTTCCCCAACCATTTCTGACTTTTTCGCTCCCTCTCTATTCCCTATAGATAAGTATAAGTAAGCTAAGATGTAGGATAAGCTTTAACATTTTATTTTAGGTAGTAAGTTTTATTTTTCTCTCCCCTCTTTGCAAATAAGTTCCCTGCTATTTTGATATCGATACCCACTGTTTTATAAGTGATACTTATTATGTTTGTACTGCTTTTATATTGTGTGACTACTATTTTAGGCCTGTATATGTAAGTTACCGTAAGTCATGTCAAGTTTCCATTTTGTATGTCATGCCTCCTGTCACTAGGGTCACACAAGGTCTGCTCCTATAAAAAAGAAAAGTAAAGACAGACCCAGTGGGACACCCTCTCCATCTGGACCAGCACCATGCCACACCACCTATCCACCCAGAGGCCCTGCCAGCGACCCCCCCTCTGGACAACAGCTACTGGACAAGGACCCCTTTCCAGCCTGAACAGGTAGCTATAACCCCCGACCCCCTCCAAGAACTTGGACTCTGCTTCTCTTCCCTACCTGGACTCCAGCCCTTCCACTGTGTCTCTTTCTCCCGCTGCATGCGTGCGTGCGCCAGTAACTTCATGGGGCTGTGTAGTGTGCTGTCTGTGTAATAAAACTGTTATTTGGACCCCTAAGTTGGGTTTTGCTTTACTATAGTTTGGCCCTGCTCCAATCTCTGCTCCTCGCCCCTCTAACTTCTGTCTCATTTCTCCCTCTCCTGCTTCTGGCTCACTGCCACCTCCAACACCTGTCCTGAGCTCCTCTCTGCCTCCAAACCCCCTGTTTCTTTGCCACTGTCTTATCCCCACTGCCTTTTCCTTTTCCCCATGAGCAACCAGGTTTCTGCCTCAGTTTCTTTCTTGGCTGTCTCCTCCTTGCCACCACTTATCTGCCCCCCCAATATCTCAGCCGTCTGCCTCAGTTTCCAGCCCCAGCCTACCTTAGGTAAACCCAAGCCTCAGTTCCTCAGCCAGTTTCTCTGTAGTCCACTGGTTCTAATCCTGGTTCTGGCAACTTTCACTCCCTACACTTTAACTCTCTCTCTCTCACCTGAACCTTCCCCCAAGTATCCCAGGCACCCCAAGCAAACACATATACACTGTACCATCCAAGTAAGGAACTTACCTGTGTGTACGTGTAGGTGGGTTGTATGTGTGTGAACTGATGAGTGTGCGTGTGTGTATATATATCATTGTGTGCATGATATACAAATTAGTGTTCTGTGTCTAACTTTTGGGGTGTATAGTGTATGTGCTTGAACTGGTGATAGGTATGCATGTGCCTAGGCTGGTTTGGATGTGTATGTGCCTGAGCTGGTAGTGTGTGTGTGTATGCACCTAACTAATTTGTGTGTTTGTATATGTGCAATTGTGTCACACCCTCCTGTCTAACAGTACAATACTGAGATCCTGAGAGTTGGCCTGACCCCACAGGGCAACACAAGTGTTAATGTTAATGCTAGAAGACAACTATATACAGTAAAAGCTCCATTATCCAACATCCCCCCGGGAATGGGGAATGCCAAATAACAAAATATGCCGGTTAACTGAGCAGCCCAAACCGGCATCCTTGCCTGCTCGGGCCACCGCTTCTCCCGCCGCATCTGGGGCATCACTGCCCCTCCCGCAGGCCCTGCGGGCCCCGGGGGACGGGGAGGCGGGCCCCGCACAGTCTGTTATGCCCCCAGGCTGTGGGGGCTCAGCAGCGCAGGCTACTTTGCCCCGGGCTGTGGGAGCTCGGAGAAACTGGAAGTGCCACAGGGGGCACTTCCGGTTTCACTTTACCTTACAAGGCAGCATGCCGGTTAATAGAGCATGCCACCTTGTAAGGTGCCAGTTAATGGAACTTTTACTGTACTAGACAAATGGTTTTCAATCTTTTTTCATTTCCAGACCCCTACAAAATTTTGAATGGAGGTGCAAACCCCTTTGAATCATAAGGATGGATATTCACATACTTTTGATTGATCATAGTCATCTTTCGCAACCCGCCCCCCCTACCCCCCCACCTACCGGGGTCTGAGGACCACAGGTTAAAATCCACTGGATTTGACTTATCAGATGCTTCTCTTTAGATTTTATTTTTGAGCAGCAGCAACCAAGTGATGCAATCAAATGTTGTTTAAACCTTTCTAGTTCAACCCACGGATACTAAAAAAAAGAAACATTTTTAGCTTATTCTTCTAATAAGGACTGTTTTCCTGCTTTCAATTGGAACCTGTCACACATTAATCCACTACAGCTCACAAATTAATTTAAAAATCTATCCAAGAACATTCTTCTGTTTTTTTCTTCTACACAATTTATTTGTCTCCTACCAGGTTTTGAAGCTGGGGCTGAGCTAACATGTTGTTACCTGTGCTGTTTAACTAGAACTGCAACATAGATGATGTTCAGTATTTCACTACTTGCCACAATTAAAACTCAATGCTCATCTCCAATATTTTACAGTTTTTCCTCAGTGGTTCTCATATACTATTCAGCAACTTACTTGTACCAAAGATCACTGACATTATAAAGATTCTTAGCTTTTAAAGCCAAGAAAAACCATCAGATCATCTATTCTCATCTGCAGGATCACATGGGCCACACTGGCTTATAGCATACAGACCTTTCCCCAAGAACACCACAGAAGTCTTAAAAGTGACCTACTGATGGGAAAATCATCTCTAAATTCAGTAGGATAACAGCAGAGGGGAAGTTGGCCTATGCCATGTTTTTTGTTTCTGTTTTGTTTTTAAATAATTTGTATCCACAGCCAAATTGGCCAAAACTAATGCCAAATCCAAGTGTCCAGAACCAAAAGTGGCCCTACTACCGGCAAACATCCTCCACCTGGCACCTGGGGCCTCAGATGTTTCCAAATCCTTTAGCAGGCACCAAACTTGCAGGCCCAAGCCTGGAGGCTTGGGGTTCAGATGCTCCCGAGTTTTGCTTACCCTCAGCCATAAGGCCCTCAGAGCAAGCAAGGGAGGAGACTCCCATTTCCGTAAACCAGGCTTAAAGCCACTGCACCTCGTCAGGTACTAAACCACGCTAGAAGAACAGTTCTCCTGCAAAGCGGTTCAGGAAAACTGCCTTCCTAGACAGATACATGGTATTTACCCTGTCAGATTAAGAAGCGACACATGATATTAATATATTAATCCAAGAAAGAAAGACTTGCTGGGACTGGTGCCAGGTCAAGAGATTAAAGGGTGCCTACAGCAGTGTGCAAATGATGCAACTGAAAGGACAGGGTGTGGCATGACATGCTTCCCAACGCTGCAAAATATAGGGGAAGACTGCTGACCAGGAGCTTCAACACATAATTTTCCCTGATTGTTATGATGTGACTCTACAAGCATTCTTCACTCAACCCAGGGCTGTCCAACTTGTATCCCCCTGGGGAATGTCTCCTCCAGGGGCTTGCATGCTGTGTAGTTCACATCAGGTGAGGCACAGGTCACTGGGCTGTGCTCCATGAAGACTCTCCCCCGCCCCACCCCTTGCTGCACTGCATACCCACACAGGCATCCCCTTGCTTCCTGCAACCCCCCTGCACAGCCTAAGACTCCCCCTCACCCCCCAACACAGAGTGCCACATTACCCCACCTCTTGGGGCAGAGGCAAGAAGCAGCAACTGGAGGAGGAAATGGGAACCCAGAAGCTCCAGCTGCTGTTGCAGCCAGAGTAATGGTATGAGCAGCAGCATGTGGCCAGCAGGCCACCAGTTAGACTGCCCTTATATATACAAAATAAATCTTTTTTCTCATCTATGCCAACTAGTCTATAAGGAACAGACAAGCACCAAAATACAGCTGCTACTCCTCACTTAACATCATAGTTACGTTCTTGAAAAATGCGACTTTAAGCAAAACTATGTTAATTGAATCCAATTACATCACAGTAGTTACCTACTAGCAGGCGAAGGGCAAACAACACTATACCGAATGCTGCGTGACTTTAAACGAGTAAGCGTGACTTTAAACGAGTACGATTTCTAATAAATCAGCGATGTAATAATAAAACAATGTTAACCGAGACGACATTAAGTGAAAAGTACCTGTACCAAAACCTTCTACATCATTTGAATTATCAGGACACTCCTGTAAAGCAACATCACAAGCTGCAACATACAAACCACCAAACCCCACCAAGTTAGGAAGAACCAATAAAACAAGGCAAAGTAAATGGAAGAAAAAAAACGTGTTTCCCTTTCTCTCCCTCCTCCTTTTTATTGTCTGTAAGGTTTTTATTTAGAAGGCTGTGGCACAGGAACTGGTTATCTTACTGTCCAATAATGCTCAAAGATACATACAGGACCCATATACAAGTTTTTACTGATTTGGAAGTTTAGGCAATATAGATCTTTAGGCATTACTGTGTGTGTGGGTGCATGCACGTGCATATGTTTTATTTATGTATGTGCATGTACACAGGTACAAATATATACCCATACATACATACCACAGCACAAAGGATCTGAGCAAAACTAACTCTATCAAGTTTTTAGTTCCCTAGATCACTCAGGCAGATTTATTTTGTATCTGTTAGCAAGTATTTTGGTCCTCATATTTACTCAAATACAAGACCACCCTGATTATAAGATGAATCTGCAATAATTAGGTTCTATATATATAAAATGTATAAATTCAGTATAATTTTCCCGGTATAGAATCTAATTATTGAAGTTTTGTCTTGAATTCGTCCCCTTCCCACTGCTAGAGGAAAAATAATTATGGGGGTTCAAACAGCCCCCTTGCCCTCTGCCTCCTTCAATTTCTTCCCCCTGAAGCCCCTTCCCCTCCCCCAATCTTTACAGTCAAACCCTGCTCTCTCTGAGCACAGATGAGCAAATTTGAAAATGCTGACCTTCCAAATAAACATAGCTGTAGCAATTTGCACATAGTGCCCATAGAACAAGTTCATCCAGAATTGATGCATTTTGTCTTTTTTGGAAACTGCTGCAAGTTTTAGCACAGGTACGCCATACACACACTTTTAAGCAGCCCTCTGGCACCTACTCAGAGGTAGTACAAACTATGCATGATATTAATCCAAAACCAAAAGCCTCATAATTTATCATATAGATCATTGGGCTGGGCCCCAGCAGAGTCAACAGCATTTCACATACCTCCCCTCACCCCCAGCTGACTCCCAGGAAGCCCCACTCACCCACACACACACGTCCCTGTGCACACCCCCACCACACAAGGGCAGGGTATGCAGGGAGTAGATCATACCTGTCTTGTTCTCAAACACTGCTCCCTGCCCACTCAAAGCCCCATGGGGAGTTTTGACAAGTTGTTTGGGGCAGGGGGGAGGGAAATGCTGACTCAGCCCATGACAGCTTATGAAAATTACCTAAGTGGCCCTCAGGCCCAAATAACTGTCCACTCCTGCACTAACCTATCTTTGTAGTAGGTTCCCATCTGCATGTTTGCCCAGTATAGGCTATGTATTTTATAGTCATGCTCAGTGCTAGCTGCACTTAATCAGCTTCATAGTTGGTTTCCATCATTATGCCATTCCATTTCCATCCCATTCCAGCATTCCACATGCTGCTTCTGCCAGCAGTTTAATAATAGACAATGTATTTAACAAGGTTTCCTTGTGGGTGAATATATGAGAAGGGGCTTTGTTTCCAGGTTGACTGAGGGAAAAAACCCTGTCTTGTACTTCAATAGGACAATTTCTCTTTCTGGTAAGTGGCAAAGTTCCTCTCTCTCAAAATGTTTATGATTATTTTTGGTAGAGAGCTTTTAACCACAACTTAAGACCTACATTTTACAAAAACCTAAGTACATGTATCCTTTAGGCTTTCTTGATGAAAAAGGGGTGCATTTGGAGGCTGGATAGTGATGCTTTAGAAATAGTATTCATGCAGGAGGTTGAACTAGATGATCCTTGAGGTCCTTTCCAAGCCTAATTCTATGATATGATGATCTGCTTAAGTAGTTGCAGGATTTGGACACAAATTTGGGGCCATTTAGCTTGCACTACTGAACTAAATTAAATGGATGTGATTTTTGTTTTTGGCAAATCTTTAATCATTGTTAAGATATTAGAATTGTTTAAAATATTTTCAAAATGAATTAAATTCCTGTATCCTATGTCACAGAAAAGACAGCTATGGCACCTTTGGGTTTGAGAATGAATGTACATACCGTTACAACTGGTAGCACTGAAAGATTTCATATGTAACCTCGGAGAAAGGCCTTTGAAGAGTGTGTGGGTGCCTGCATGCAAATTTCCCATGCCATATTTTGAAAGCATAGATGTGCATCTGATATCTTTAAAATCACCCCCATCCTTTTGTACCTAAAAATGATCTTGGATTTTATGATTACAAATGAGCTCTCATCTTGTTTCAGTGAGAAATCAGTAAAAAGGAAAGCACAGCTAGGACTGCTTCTCTGTCTGCTAGTAGCTTTGGATTTTAGACTTTGCTGCTAAAGAATTATGAGCACATCTGTACCTTGCACTAATCTTCACAATATGGTCCCCTTGCTAGTCAATAAACTACACCATCTAGAGGGAACCATGGGCTAAATGGGAAGTAAAGACCTGTTATATTCCCAATTCCAATCTGTCTTTGGTATCTGGGGGTCTCAGTATCTGGTCTTTGTTTGTAAATATTTGGGGCCAGATACTTGGACCATATTTAACCAGATTCCATCTTTACTACAATTTAAGTGTGTGTAAGGGGCAGTCAACCTGTATTACTAAATGATACCTACAAACATAAAGAATAGTACAAGCTATAATAAAGCTGGTTGCTATATCACTAAAAATATTTCAGAGGCCATATTAGAGTCCCACCTTACCCCTAACTCTTCTACATAACATCTTAATTGATGAGCTTACGTCCAATGGGAAACCACTGAAAAGAGCACTGGAAGGGAACCTGAGCCAAAAGTAAACTCTCATCAACGAGGCCTAGCAATGAGCACACCTCCTCATGCCAGCAGAGGTGGCTTGTTCAGGAGCTGACAGATCATCAGGCAATTGGTTATATTTTATGAGGCTTAACAAGGATGCAAAGACATACAGAAAGGGGTAGTGCATGTACAAAGCTCCTCCTCCTCTCTTGTGAATCTGGACAATTTTGTCCAGTTCTTAATTCTGCTTTTAATTTGTTTGTCATTCCTATTCCTTGAGGTTTGCAAATATTGTTCTAAATGCATCTAAGTTACACGTCACCTTGCCAAGGGATAGTATCTCTCATAGTAAACAAATAGCAAGGTTAGACTAAGAGTCTGAAGGTTTGATGTGCAAGTGCACCCACGGTAATGCCAAAGCGGATCAAAGGCACAGAACAAACGTACTAGATCAGCGTTTCTCAACCCATGGGTTGCAAACTAAAAGTGAGTCACAAGAATATATGAAAGGGTCATGAGCAAACTTTAAAAATGGATTCTTCTTTAAAGGAGAAAAACATGGGAAACCATGGCTTTTTCCTTGCAAGCTGGGACTGCTTGGGGCCCCACATACTGGGGGCTGGGGCAGGAGCAATGAAGGGTACTGGATCAGGACTGGCCATCTATGTTTGCAAATGGGTCCTGGTACAAAAAAGGTTGAGAGCCACTGGACTAGATGAAGGCACGATCTACTTAAAAGGAAGGGATAGAGGAAGCAGTCAGTGGAACAGTAAGAGCAGATCACAGACAAAAAACCTGGCCCAAACAGCCATGCAGCATGAACCCACCCTGTCACTGCAGAGGCAATGCCCCAAGCAGGGCTGTCTGGTTTCAGAGCAGCATTAGTCATGGGTCATAGGCTATACGGCCTGCAAACTCCTGGACCCCCTGCCAAAGCATAGCCCCTCTGCTACCCGATCTCCCCACACTGCCGCCACTGCATGGGTGAGCATGTACTGCATGGGTGAGCATGTACTGTGGCATGACCAGTCCCCAGCCACACGAGATCTCCCGCCCCACCCTGCTGCTGTTGCACAGCCTCCACCATGTCAGCTGTGCAAGCCCACCCCCTGCACTGCCACCACCATGTGACCCTTCTGCCAGCACTGCTGTGTGGACAGTGCAAGGTCCCCTCTGCTGCCAGGTGTGCCTCCCATGAGCCCTGCTGCCTGCCCCAAAGACCCCAGCCCCCACCATAGGGACAGGAGCAACAGAGTAGGCAAGAAGCAGTGGGCCATACATTAACCCCTCACGGGCCACCAGCTGCCCAGCCCTGCCCCGAAGCATTGCAGCCACGGCTGCCTGGACTTACTGGTGGCTGGCGGCGATGCCACTGCTGGGCTCCGCGATCATCTCCGCTGCATCCTGTTGGCGGTGTGGACAGCACAGAGACAAGAGCAGCAGGGCCCCCCCGGTTCCACTCGGTTCCTACCTGGGGTTGGGGGGGAAAAAGCAGCTAAGAACCAGAGGCAACCCCGCTTCCCCACCACCCAGCAAGGGGGTGGAAAGACATGCCCAGCAGCGGGGAAGGCAAAGGCCTGGCACTTCACAGCCACAAGAGGCAGGAGCGGAGAGCATACAGTGAGCCCAGCGCCCTTGCAGTGTGGGCATGGGGGTGTTGCCCCTACCCTGAGCGCGCTCCTGGGGGGTGCAACGCAAGGAGGCGGCACTGCAGGGGCGGGGGGGGGTGCTGCAATGCAGTGTAACGCAGTGAAGAGAGACCTCCGCTGCCCCCGCGCGCGACCCGCCCAGGCTGCACAGACCCCGCCCAGAGCCAGAACCCTCCGCGCAGCCAATCCGCTGCCCCGGCCCGCAGTCACGTGCCGCAGCCGGCAGAGGGCAGAGCACAGCTGAGCCGAGCCGAGCCGAGCGGAGCAGAGCGCAGGCGCG
>NW_005841872.1:971584-981306 GCF_000455745.1 Alligator sinensis
CTGGGGCGCCTTTCACAGCTGGGCGAGTGCTGGGCCGGCCCCGGGGCTGCGGCAGGACGAGCAAGGGGCTTCGTTGCTGCACCCCGGGGGGCGCTGGGGGCCCCGCGCGCGGCGCTGGCCTTGCCAGGGTCCTGGCTTTGTCTGATCAGAGAAAACCCCCAACTTCTGGATTAAAAAAAGGAACCTGAAATCCACAGTTTTTCATCATCAAAATTAGAGAGAGAGAGAGCTATCGATCTACACCGATACACAGATATACATCTATCTAAATCTATATATTACTGGTGCTTCATTTTGATTAGAGAAAATCCACATTTTTCTGTGATCAAAACTATGTATGTATATCTATATCTAGGGAGAGTAATGTATATAGACATATATCTGTGTATATATCCACACTTTTCCCTGATCATAAAGAAGCACCAGTAATACACAGATCGAGATGGAGATATATATGTCTGTCTCAGAGAAAACCAGGATCCCTGGTTGTTACTGAATGCATCGAGTCTGTTGGTGCATGACAATTGCTGTCTTCCAGCAGATGTCCGTGTCTCGTGTATCAGTGTCCCTGCGCGTCAAAAGGGCAGCGGGTGCTTTATCAAAAGCTCTGGGAGTATGGGGGGGAGGGTACTTTAATTAGAGTGGCTCCGAGAGCTGCTCTAATTAAAGCACTGCCACAACAAGGATTGGGCCCCTCGCAGCTACCCCCGCTGTCTGTCCTGAGGACTGGCGTGTGTCGGGTCGCCTTCCCCTAACTTAGCCCCTACTGCATCTGTGGGATGTTACATTTGTTGAAGTTTGGTAAAGTTAGAACATGCTGTGAGCATTTGCAGATTGAGGGTTAATGCCATTTCTTGCCTGTGCAGCTCTGACTTGCCGCTAGAGGCCTGGTGAGTAAGGGTATGGCTAGGAGCCAGGACACCTGGCCTCTAGTCCTGCTTGGGGTGAAGAGAGGGACTGGGAGAGGTGCATCCTGGGATGCTGGAGGACTGCATATTGCTCAGTTTATCTCCAGAGAGCGTGGAAAAATATCTGAAGTTACCCTAACAAGCTAGGCAGCATGGCCCAAGGTTAACTCACCTGAAGTGGCATGAGTTAAAAGAGTTTTTAGACATGGATGCTCATGTTTGAAGTGCCCTTAATATGATCTGAGTGTAACGTGTAACTTCCCCCTGAGATATTGTTCAAAAAAGAAGCATGTTCATAACAACTCTTAGGCCCTTATCTTGTAAACTATGCACATGATCAGCTGTGCTCAGGGCTTATCTTTACTGCTGTGTTGGATTGAACTAACACCTCTGTAGGCAGTCTGGCCCAAAGATAAGCGGTCACACCACAAAACTATGCTCACATTACACAGAGCCTAGCAACACAAACTAGTTGAATTCGTGTTACTTGAAAGTTAGCAATACTCAAATCTCAACCCACATATTCTGATGATCCAGCTAGCTTGAAGTTAAAGCAACATTTCACTCTATCCGGCAATCAGACTGAGCAGTGATGACAAGTCCTTGCTGAATTCATTCATTCAGTGAGATTTGATGTTTGTGTATCCCTCATAGCTAGGTAACAGACCTTGCAATCTCCCACCTGTTTAGGGTGATAAGAACTTGCTTTTGGGTGAACCTGCTCCAAATCCAAATTTCTGTAGAAGAGTAACAGAAAGCATTAAGATCACGCAGAGGTATTTTACATTTGCACCTTTCCCTGGTTCCCTGCAAATAAAAGTGATGACATTTGTAATAAGTACAGTAACTGCCATCAGATTTTAAGATACCATCCATGCGTTGCCTCTCGATCAGTTTTAAAAAACAGCCGTTGCAGCCAATTTGGTGAGCAAAGTGTCTTGTTCAGTGTAATTTTAAGCTCTAAGTTTAAGTTGTGGAACTTCCCCCACTTTCTACACCCTGATTTATCTCCTATCTAGGAATTTTATCCTGATAATCAGTCTAAAACGTCCCAATTTGTCAGTGTTGTGGCCACAACAAATGTTGCAAACTACTGTCGTGTGACTGAGGGGGCATGAGACAGATTTGGTGATTTTTCAACCATTTCCATGCCATAGTCTCATGTTCCCCCTTGAGGTTTAAAAAAAGGGAAAATGGTCATGACCCCTGCTTACAACCCGCTAAATATTTCGAACTTATTCTCCCACCCAAAAAAATCCCAGTTACCTTGCATTTATAAAGAACATGAAAATTTGAACAAAAGTCAAAGTATTTAAACAGACAAACATTTTTTTAGAAAAATAAAATGTTTTTAAATAGCAAGAACATCTCTTGCATTTAGGGAAAAGTGGATACTATTTTTTTTACAACAGTCTCATTCTATTTCCTTATTTAGAAAACTTAAACCTCAGTTGTATGATCTGATTTGCCAGGATCATCGCTATGACTATATAGAGTCCCATTAAAATGAATGAGATCTGCAAGGGGCAAAAGACTGCCCAAATGAATCAACACAGCACTGATGCCCTGTTTGCTATGTTTTCAGTAAAGCAAGAATGAACTTGGCTGCCTTGTGATACTGCTGTTGTGGATGAACCAGCATAATCAATATCAGTAATAATGTGCCCAACTCTAGAAATTCTTTAAATATTTTTTCTAAGCATTGAAGAGCTATTCAGGTGGTGTTTTGCTGTCATTCTAAAATGGAGAGGGGGTGGTGACAGTTCCATCATCTGCCTGTGTAGGTCTTTTAGGACACCTATAAACATGCTGGGGGGGTGGCGTTTTAATTAGAGAGGCTCCTGAAAATGGCAGTAGGGGCACTTTAACTAAAGCTCAGTGAAAGAGCTTTAGTTAAAGCACCTACACTGCCATTTTGAAGCACGGGGACGCTAACTACACAAGATGCTGCCGCACACTGGAGCGTTCTGATTAGAAGGCTCCAGCAGACTCGATGATTAATCAAGACCATGTCAGAGCACATGTTATGTGTCAGAACACATGTAAATAAGTGCCCTTAGGTTCCAGGTACAGTGTTGATACAATATGCAACATAATTTCCTTATTGGTGACAGAATTAAGAGCTTTTATGCCAGTGTAACTTATATCAGCTCTCCAAATGGAATAAGCTGGGAGTTGGCAGCCTCCCGTCTGCAGAGCCATTGAATTCAGTCTGCAGAACAGGGTAGGGGGCTTTGCCTCTGCCACACCATGACTAGGCAGCGGGAAGAAGCTGCGGACAGGTCCTAGCACCAGCCTGGCTTTGACCCAAACTGCAAACAGAAAATACTGCTGACCCCTAAAATAAGCTATACTGGCAAAAGGACCTTTTTTGATAATAAAACTACATCTGAACTAGGACTTTACAGTATAACTGTGCTGGTTAGGGAATGCATTTTTTTTCACTCTCTTAACTAACTGTGCCAGTAGAATTAAGTGTAGACCAGACTTGCATACTTTTCTTGTGTACTTACTGAAATGTGAGAAATTTGTGTGCAAAGGGGGGGACTGTGTACTATAACCTTTTCTTTTTTTTCCCCATGTGACAGCTGAATTACAGGTAGCAGAAGCTGTTGCTCTTGTAAATACCCTCCATAACTGGACAGTGTTAGATAAAATAATTCTTCCTACAAAAAATCTTGACCAGAAGCTTATTTTTGGGAAAGGAAATTTTCAAATTTTGACAGGTAAGAAAACCAAGGATGTCTTAAACAGAGTACAGAAGCAACTTTAGCTAAGATCAGTGCCAGTGCTGGAGAGGACTATGGGTATAGACAAAGATACACTTGGAGCAACGTCAAATAAAGAAGAACACAGTAATTGTTAGACTTTAATTTCTGTGCATGAGTGATGACAGGGAGCTAAATCGCCTCAGCTTTGCCCCTGAATGAAGCAGTGGTAAAGCTTAAGCAGTTTTGTTTCGCATGTATCACTACAGGCTCATGTACACCCACTGGTAACATCCAGTAATAACATTTACAGCTGCTGCCCAGTGCCAAGGAGCTCCCGATGTATATTTGTCCATACCCTAAAACTTTACCCCGTGGCCTGTTTATAGATGGGCTTCTTAGACACTTATTTCATAGATTTCATAGACATTAGGGCTGGAAGGGACCTCGGAAGATCATCGAGTCCAGCCCCCTGCCCAAGGGCAGGAAGTCAGCTGGGGTCATAGGATCCCAGCAAGATAAGCATACAGTTTGCTCTTGAAGGTGTTCAATGTAGGCGCTTGAACCACCTCTGGTGGCAGGCTGTTCCAGACCTTGGGGGCTCGGACAGTAAAGAAATTATTTATTATTAAAAACATGTAAAATGAATCAGAGGATAGAAATAACCACATCTCTGAGAAAATGTGATATATGCATTTATTTGAAGTAAAATTAAGTAACCAACTTATGTAGTGATGACAATTTGTATCATTTTTTTGACCCAGGTCAGTAGTGATTAATATTTAGTGATTGTCCGATGAGCTGTATGAAGCAAGTTATTTTTTTAGTGCAGTTCCAAATTTTCACGACATAAAGAAGCATCCCAGTTAGCATACTTGCTGACAATTGCAGCACATAATCCTATTTCTAGGCCCATTAAATACATAGGTTTATCATATTTCCTTGCATGCGACGTACCCCCAAATAAGACATGCACCTTCTTTTTTTCTGTTTTATGACTTGTAAAACACATTTCCAGAGTTATGAGTTCTGCTCCATGGAGCATCCAGGAAGTGTGGCATCCCAGGAAACAGTTTGAGTGAGGCAACAGAAGATTCCTTGTGTGGCAGAAAAGTAGCAAAGTTAGGCTCCAGATCTTTGCAAGGACAGTAGCAAGACTGTTGCTACTTTAGTATAAATAGTTTTTTATATGACTTCCTGTAAATAATAAAGTGTTACTTTCACATTACAAGCCTTATCAAGATACTGCAGACTTCAGGCAGCGGAACATTTGCCCTAAGCCAGTTCAGTTGTTGCTTTAGGCACAAGATACAGTGCTCAGCCAATACATACTGCAAATACCTTAGTGGCTGGGAGAGGGTTAATGCTAGGCTCTGCTTGCTGGAGTTAAGAGATCAGCAACAGTTTAATGCTAGTTTCTGCTTGCTGGAGTTAAGAGATCAGCAACAGCCATCCTGGCAGCCATTACAACATACCTTTTCCCTGCTTCTATGCTAGCAAAGAAAAAATTCAGCTTCCTTACTCAAGACATGCCTCCCAATTTTGGAGGGCTTGTTTTTCAGAAAAAGGGGCACACATGTGTGAATAAATACAGAATTCTTCCACCCTTTCAGCTAGTTCCTCTAGAATTTGCTTAAAGAAAATTGTCAGTATAGTACTTGAAAGCATGCACTGCTGCCAGTGAGGCATCTGGTCCAAGAACAAAGAATGTAGTTCTCTTTTGCTTAGTCTAGTGTTCCAGGAGCATACACTTGCCTTTAAAAAGACAAGTGTATGCACTTGTATGTATACACTTGCCATTAAAAATATATGTAAAGTATCATTAAAATAGTCTGTTTGCATGTGTTTGATATTGACCATTCCAAATTACACCATGCAATTCTCTATTTTAGAAAAGATTAAAAGATTACCCCAAGCAACAGCTGTCTTTTTGAATTTAGAAAGAATATCTACACTGACAAAGGTAAGTAAAATAATATTTAAATGTGTTCTTTAGTTTCCAGAGACTGAATTTGGAATGTAGTGATATAGAGGCCAAATTATGACTCAAAAGCTATACATGATTGGCATTCAAAGTCAATTGGACCAAGTTTATCCTGCACCCATTGACTGATTTCATTGGACATTGTGTCCTTTTCCTCCATGGTTGAATTTCACTTGTCAACAATCTGATAACCATTTAATCTGGGTTCTGCCACCAACTGTTAAATAAAATCCAAAATGAATCTGTAAAATGAATCTGATCTTTAAATATATTTGAATTTGTATGTGCTTCTATTTTTACACTTAAAACGCAAATGTTTTAAAGGGACAATATTTTATTACAGTCTATTAAAAACACCCTATGCCTGCCTTACTAATGAGCCCTTAGATTATTAAAACCCAAAGAATTTAAAATTTAACTCCATTGTTCACTTTTTGTCTGCTTTTATTGTTTGTACTCTATTTAGGACACTCAAAACTATGGGTTCTTGAACCTTTTATGTATTACAGGGATAAGTACTTTTAGAAATGCCTAGATAGACATCCAGATGTTCACATAGAAATTTCTAAGTCTCTCACAGAAACCCAGCCTGAGATATCTGTATTCCAGATGTGTGAAGAGAATGCTATTCTTTTACAAACAGGTTTTATATAGATTTTAAAAGATATGGATGGAGCTGGTAAACAAATTTCAAATTCCATTTTTTAACAAAATGTTGAGACAACCTTTCTCTCAACATTTTTTCACATTTTCCAGCCTTTCCCTATTTATGAATGTTTTCTGTTGATTGTAGGCTTTGTAACAACTTCTTGGATATAATTTAACCCAGCCCCGAGTCTTCAAAGTATTTAAGCATGTCTAATAACTTTAAGTACCTGAGTAGCTCCACTAATTTCAATGGGATTCCTTTCCTGTTAAACTATCTTCCTGAATTGGGTCTATTATCCTTTTGAATTAATGTAACCAGCCTATGTAAAACTAATAAAAATAAGTTTTTTACTCAGTTCTGGGGTGTTCTTTTCTGCCTTTATAAGATCCCTTCCTCATTCCCACAAAAGCCTATTCTTTCTCCCAAGAGTTAGTAGATGATTTCCTCAATGCATTTTTTCAGGAACATGAGTTGTCCTAAAAGCTTGATTCAGAATTCATTGAAGGCAACATTGGGCCTTGGATCAAAAATTTGGGAACAAAGTTGTTGCATCTGAACTTCACTTTCAGTTGGGATTTCACTTCTTACATGCTCTGGGTCTTAACTAGCCACCTGAACAAGAGCCTGAGGTCCTCTGAACCTAGGGCTTCATTGGCTACAGATACAGTTTAATATCATGAAACTGGTGCTTGCAGATTAACTGATAGACATTGTAAAAAACCTTCAGGTTATCTTATCTTACATTTTTAAAGAAAGAACTGGAAGATGCCTGGGGCGTGAAGGTTTTTGACAGATACACAGTTGTCCTTCATATTTTTCGTTGCAATGCTCGGACTAAGGAAGCAAAACTTCAGATAGCATTGGCTGAAATCCCACTTCTCAGGTACCTCAAGCTGCATAAATCAGGCATTAATTTTCTGATATATTAGTAAAGGCTTTTCTTCACAATGAGTACAATGGTAATGCTCTTCTTTAAGAAAAAATGCTAAGGTTGTTTATTGTCTAATATGCTTTTATGCATTTTGTACCATGACTACTTAGAACACATTAGAATACAGCTTTATTTTAAGCTTTTTACTGTTGACCAGCAAAAACAGAGAGTGTTCATTAGCTGTTCTTACCACATACCTTTCTAATGAGAATTATTAGTTCCTCCCCATCAAAGTAACCTACCAGGGACATCGGCAGCAAGTTTATTGATTGAACAATATGTGGCACATCTTTTAACAGACAGTCAAGGATAATAAACCAGTATCAAATACTGGTTGGTTTAACCAAGTAAGATTTAGCCAGGAAGGATGCAAGACATTTATTCTCTGCATTGTTTTATTTTTATATATTTTATTTTGTATCTTGCAATTTCTACACATAATGGAAGTCAGCAGGAGTTACATATGTATATGACTTGCCCCTTAAATTTCAGCTAAGTCCACTTTTCTGCTATTGTTATTTGCTAACCGTGGGGTTTTTTGGTTAAGAGCCATGGTTGAGAGGTAGGACATCTGGATTCCACTCCCAACAATTATCTTGGGGCAAGTTGCTTATTTTCTCTGTGCCCCAATTTCCCCATCTGTAATATTTAGGCTTTACAGCATACCCATGTTTGCAAGGTGATGTTAATATTCCTTTAATTAAAAGCCGACTGTACTAATATAAAGGTTATTCTTATTCCACTGCCAGATCAAATTTGAAAACTGAGGTATCTCATTTAGATCAGCAAAGAGGTGGATCAAGATACATCATGGGTTCAGGTAAAGTGTAAATACTTATGATAATTACAGGATAGCTATAATCTATAACCTTTAGAAACTTGTGTTTGTCGTGGACAAAGAAATTGAGCCAGGAACCTCACAATAAGCAAATCTGAGACTCCTGGTAAGGTTTTCTGAAAAAATTAAAGTTTATAGCCCTAGTAAAGTCCCAGTTTATACTAAACAATCAAGTTGCCATGTGCCAAGACTGAGTTATTTTTAATTAATATTTTAAAGCACATGAGGAAATGGTAGCTGCCCTTCAAGGTAATAAGCAGCCTAAATGACTGTAAGTTAGTTCTTAGGATTTTAACAGTCAACTGTAACTTTATCTTGTTTCTGTCTTAATTGAGCAACTGAATCCATGTATTCTTGGGAAAGCTTCAAATCCATATTATTAACTGTCATTGCCTGAGTAGTTCTACAATGCAATTTATTTGCTTCATTTCTGTTTTGGTTGCTCAATCACTTACTAATTTGTATTTTTCAGGTGAGACTTTCTTGGAGACTCAGACTCGTCTCTTGAGAGAGAGAGAATTAAAAATTAGGAATGCCTTGGAGAATTTAAGAAGAAAAAGATCTATACTCAGAACTCAGCGTCAAAAGCGTGAGTTCCCAGTGATCTCAGTAATGGGCTACACTAATTGTGGTAAGAAGAAATTCTTGAAATTATTACACAAAAGTAATTTACATTTGTAATATTAATTAGAAGCTTTTCAGCATGGTATGGGCTTTATATTTTATTCGACTTCATTGTTTAATAAATAGTAGCGAAAAAAATTGTTAAAAAGATGAATAACGCTTGCTGTTTGTTTGTGAGACCTTTTGCATTGTTACAGCCATGTTTTGCTCTGGATAAATTCCTAGCTTCTAGTCCCGGCAATTGGTGGTCTGCAAACACTACTAAAGGATGTTAGGTTTCTCGACACATGTTCTTATCACTGGTCAAAAGAGAAAGAGAAATTATACATTTTGAACCTCTGGGCAGGAAAATGGCCTTGTGATTGATGCACAGAACTTCAGGTCTGGAGGGTTGAATTCTGCTCCTGGCAGTGCCCTGGAAATGTGTGAAATAGGTACTTCCCTACAGGGCTGCTGTAGGATTTGATTAATGCATAGTGTTTTGAGAGTTGGAAACAAGAGGTGCAGAGCAGTGGCTTCTCTTCATAGAATGTTTGTGCTCTACTTTCTAAGTACGAAGGAGACTTTATCAACTTTAATTTGTTTCTTGAGATAGTATCTTTGGGTATTTCCAAACTAAATTATTTTTAGGCCCTTGTATTTCTGTCCCTCTTCAACATCTTCATAAGGAAAGACTCAAATGTTAAACAGATACTCTATTTTACCACTTTGGTAATACAAAAGCCAATATGTTTCTCTAACCAATTAAAGTCTAAGATTAATGCAGAGTTATAATTTAGAAAAAGATACCTACTTTGATTATACAAAATCATGCTTCACACATGAATGAAATATCTTGAACTAAAATACATGCCTGGCCATGTCTGCAAATGCTATGAAAATAAATTTTAGACTATTACCAGAGAAAGATTTCTTTATTACAGAGTCCACAGCATAAGAGCTATAAAGCACATATATTTTGTGCTCCTAAATACTGTGAGGTTAACTGAGCTTGAGATTCGAATTCTGTCTGCACTGTGTCAAAACAGGATTCTTAATGCTGCCACACCGGTGTCTCAAGGGACATTGGACCATTCCTGC
>NW_005841872.1:981337-985418 GCF_000455745.1 Alligator sinensis
CAATGCAGTCCTTGGCCTCTCAGTTAAAACTACCAACATGAATGCCAAATGCGCTATTACATCTCATTCCAAATCACAAAAACAGACTCAGTTTTAACTTTATAATTTTATGTAGACCAGCAGTTGGTAATGACTAATAGTCACTGCCAATATCTTCTTGGTTTAAGATAGTGATCTAAAGGTAATGTATCACATTACTCAAACACTTGAACTCAGTATTTTACTCTTATTTGGAGCAGACTGTTACAACTATTAATTTAATTCTCATTTCTGTTAGGGAAAACCACATTGATCAAGGCATTGACTGGAGATGCAGGACTGCAACCTCAAGATCAGCTATTTGCCACTCTTGATATTACAGCTCATGCTGGCTACCTACCCTCACACCTAGCAGTTATTTATGTTGACACTATTGGGTTTCTCTCTGATCTGCCTCATGACCTCATTGGGTCCTTTTCAGCCACTTTAGAAGAGGTGGCTCACTCAGTAAGTAACTGATTGTAAAACCTATCATTGCTTCAACAGTTATGTTTCTGATGATAGTTACTCCTGCAGGAGGGTGTAAGTTAACTGGTACTCTTCAGAATAGAGCAGTAGTGCTCAACCTATATGGTCTATGCGAGGCCAGCCCAACCCCACACACAGGCCACTTCATCTGGCCAGTGAGACTGGTCTGTAACACTGAAAACTTGGATACTTCATTAATAACTGTATTATGTATTTATATTTTCTAGGATTTAATAGTTCATGTGAGGGATGTTAGTCACCCTGAAACTGTCCAACAGAAAGCAAGCGTTTTGTCTGTCCTGAAGAATCTTAATCTCCCAAGCCATTTACTGGATTCAATTGTAGAAGTTCATAACAAAGTAGATTTGGTAGAACGGTAAGAGGAAAAGTACATTTCTGATACTTACTGCCCTTTCATCTTTCCTAGTGTTAATGTAGCACATGCCATTGTGCAGGTATTTGCAGGCAAGCTAGTTTTCAAGGCCTGAGGTGATCTTCCAGCCTCCTTTTGGTAGCTATTTGATAATGGTTCCTCAATTTTTTCCATATACAAACATTATCTTAAGATAGACTTCTCTTTAGAAATAAAACAAGATTAGAATTCATTATGATCAGCAGGTAATATGGCAATATAATAAGAGGCCAGAATCTCAAATACACTTAGATACTATGTATGGAACTTACCTAGCCTCCTTTTACCTTTAATAGTCATGACCTACATCTACTGCCAAATTCCTGCTTTTCAATTAAGTTACCTTCATGCACCACATCTTTTGCTGATAGTAGTTATCTTCCAGGTATGAGCCTATTGAACCAAATGCTGTAGCTATTTCTGCTCTTCATGGGTATGGATTAGAAGATCTTAAGGAGGAAATTGAGAGGACAGTTTTGAAAGCAACAGGGAAGAAGATTCTGACAATTAAGGTCAACTTAACAGGACCTCAACTAAGGTAAACAATTGTGCCTGGCGTATTAAGAAATTTTGAAAGACATGCAAGTATTAGGTAAGAAACTTAGCTTTGTACTCTCCAAGAAGCCTGGTAATTTCTACTGATTTGGATTTCAGTCAGTGATAAGAATTGTAGACAGGTTTGGAAGCTCTAGTTCAGTGGTTCTCAACCTTTTTTGTGCCAGGACCCACTTATAAACATCAATGGCCAGTCTCAATCCAGTGCCCCTTACTCCTGATCGGCTGCTCCCACCCCCAGGACCAAGCCCCTCAGCGTGTGGGGCAGGGGATGGGTGTGTCGGGCAGGAGCAGGGGTGCGTGGGGCATGGAGGGCCCCAAGCAGACTGGAATTCTGACAGCCTGCAAGGAAAAAGCCATGGTTTCCCACATTTTTCTCCTTTAAAGAGCCATTTTTAGTGACCCTTTCATATATTCTTGTGACCCACTTTTGGATCAAGACACATGGGTTGAGAAACGCTGCTCTAGCTGATCTCACAGACCGGATGGTAAGTGACTCCATTAGAAGTCTCAATTCTGTTTCTAAAAAGCTACTCTTTTGTTCTAAAGCATGTAAGAAATGATCAATGTTTAATTTTTACTGCGTATGTCCATAAAAATAACTTATTCAAAAGACTGACCCCTGGAACTAGAGCCAGATCTGAATCTGCCACAAAACAATCCATCTTGAGAAATTTTTATGACATATTGTCCTTCTCCTCAGAACAGGGAATAGCTTGTTGGGAGAATAAGGTGTTTTCCCTTTGTTAGGCTTGTTTCTTTCAAAGTGTGAAATTACCTAAATTTAAAACATATAATCTATTGTTGGTGTTCATGTTTTTGGAAATGCTGAATACTTACACAAGAGGCTAATTTTATCTTTACAGTTGGTTGTATAAAGAAGCAACAGTTCAAGAAGTGGATGTTATGCCTGATGATGGAACAGCCAGCGTAAAAGTGATAATAAGTGAATCTGTCCTAGGCAAATTCAGAAAAACTTTCCCACAATAATAATATCCTAAAAGATTACTACAACATTGCTGTTTGGAAAAATAATGAATCATGCATCATTAAAAGTATTTGCAATTAATCTAATAAACTGCGTGCTCAGATATAATAAAAATGTGTCATTTGATCTTCAGTTTTTGGAATGTGACGCATCTGAATTTGCAGCATGTAAAATGCTGATATTACTTAAGTGCCTGTGCTTAAAAATATTAAAACAAACCTCCAGCCTCTGTCTTTTGCAAACACACAATGAACAGCACCACTGTTAGTTTAAAAATATAAAGCATTCATCACTGCACATTAGAACTGCACAGAACACCTGCTTTAAACTCTGGGCCTCAACGGTCTGTGGACTATTGAACTCAATAAAAACAAGTTGCCAAGTTTCTTAAATCACAATCTAGCTTTAATGTAACAGTTTTAGGAATATTACTGCTGCACTTGACACTTTTATTTCATCGTTAAAAAAAATGTAAACCATTAAAAAAAATGAAGGGAGAAACAAACGCTTGCCTGTGTTATGAGTAAATTGGGCACTGCTAGTTTCTTTAAGCATTTTGCTTACTGCAAGATCATTACTGCACAGGTTTTAATTTACTTATTTATTATAGCAGAAAGTAAGGATCACAGAGCCCTTGGATCTGGTCTGCAGAGCCATGGCTTCTGTGGTATTTGAGCAGCAGCAGCAGCCTCCTTATGCTGCACCTCAGTCAAGCACCTTGGGCTCCAGTGGAAGGGGAAGAAACAGTGCAGCATCCAGGTTTAGAGACCCTCTGACCCCTGCTAGCTTGTTCTGGCCCCCCAGCTGAAAAACATTGCCAACCCCTAATCTACAGTGTAAGCAGGAACTAGACTTTTTTTAACTGCCATTTATAAGCCTCTAAGAAGCTGATGACAAGGAACAGAAACCCATTCTTGAATACTGTATATATTGTATTACAGAAACTATTCATGGTAAGTGAAATTAAATCTTTATTGCTTATGAATTGATGTCTTGCTATAGCCTGTGCTATTGACTGAACTCAGCTGTAAACATCAGTTGTAATAATTGCAACTGATAAGTTGCAACCATATTACACAGCAGCACTGTCCAAGTACCATGGATAAGCTTAAATTGTAAATTATTTGTACTATGAAAAGCAACACTACAAAGAACAGCAAGGCAAATAGTGGAATTCACTTCATGTACAGAAATGAATAAAGGTTTTATTAGGTAAGGTAATATATAACAGGTTAATGCCATGCAGAAATACATTTTGTGAGTGCAGTACAAAGTGTATGCAAGTTAATCACTGAAAAGTTCTGGTGCACTTTCACAAAACTAAGAAAATATATCACTGCTGTACACAGATGACCAACAGGGAAAGGACTAGGATAGAAAAAATATTAACAGACTAGTAGAATTGTTTTAAAATGCATTTCTACTGACACACTATCTTGGAGGAGGTAGCCTTTCATGTCTGGAAAAAAACGTCCCAGTAGAGTTTGGTGCAAGTAACATTTCTGCACAGAATTGTCCCAACACTCCACCACACACTGGAACTCAGCATTGGTGTATGAAGTGCATCTAAAAACAGTGAGGTTTACTGATAGAACTACACAGGGAAACATGCAGTTCCT
>NW_005841872.1:985428-1000318 GCF_000455745.1 Alligator sinensis
TGGCTCCAGCCAGTGATATCTGTCCTTCACATTCATGGTCACTTGTATTGCAGATAATTTATCCTAGAAACTACAATAAAAATATAATTCATCTTAACATTCACAGGAAAAAAGTGTAAAAGTAAATGGCATAGATAACCCATACTTTTCAATAAGTAGGTTCAGATTAAAGAGTATGAATGAACTAGTTGGATGAATACAAGGGGATAAATCGGTTTTCAGTTTACACAGGCTAAACCAAAAAAAAAAAAAGCTCCACAATGAAGATACTGGAGATATATAGCAATGTAAATGAGAAGAGAATTTAGTCCCCAGTGTGTGATTCAACTGAAGTGCCAAAACTGTTGCCATTACTAAGAAAAATCTTTGTATTTTACTGAAAACTTGTACAATGCCCCATCAGCAAAAGAAGACACTTCAGGTTAAAAGGGTAAAGTTTCTACTAAGGGTCTAGTTGTGATACCTGGAATTCACCTGCAGAACTGGCACAGCTCTAAAATGAGAGCAATATCTAGCCTCTGGAACATTATATATTGCTTTCAGTTCCAGCAGACACTGTTGATGAATAATGTAATAATCACCTTACCAGGTTGTAAGAAAGATGCTAGAAGGATCAGTTCAGCACCCAGCATTGTCATTTCTTCTCCTGATACCAAATTCCAATGTGATTTTGGAAGAAATCACACCAAGATTCTTAACCAGTTTTAGTGAAGCTACAGGTATGATAACAATGTCTTATCCTGTCAAATTTATTTTTAAAATCTAATTGTGTATTCAATGTTCATAAATACTTTTTCACATTTCATTCAATTTGAATGATGAAAACACTATTTGGTTTCCCTTTCCAGTGCCAAGTACAAGGCTGTTGATGTTGCAAATACGTGCAAGCAAAAATGTCCGAGCAAACATTTAAATCCATATTAAAAATCCTTAAAAGAAAAAGTGTATGTTGAGTTGTGCCTTTCTGGTAAGACATAAGTGTAGACAAAATGATTACTCAGCCTTTTCAAGGTTAAAAAGTTGAGAAAAACGAGAGATCCTTTGAGCCAATATTGGGACCGTGGCTATGTACTGTTAAGTTTTTTGTTGAGTTCTATCACTGGTGAGTTAAGTTTTTTGTTGAGTTTTATCACATTTTTGACAAAATCATCATCTCCTATGAAATCTGCAGCAATAATGTTAGTACAGTCCTTCTTTGTTCCTGGACACTGTTGCTTTACCCAGACATTCAGGCGTGGAAGGCTTCGGAGAGTCATTGTCTTCAAAGATAAAAATGGATGCGACAGAATGTACCGCAAATCTCCAGTAAGGTTTATCCCTGCAACAAAGAATTTTCCTGAAACAAAAAAACAGTCTCCATTAGATTGGTGTCTGTTATTACTCACTATCGAATGAGTGTTATGACTAGTTTTGTTGTTTAAAATGATTAACAGAAAACCTTAACTCCAGAAAATTTCTGTAGTTTGCCAATAGCTGCAGTAATCTCAACAGAGCAGTTTCCGTTGGAGGTGTGTCATATTAGGCAGATATGGGGCTACTGAAACCACTTAACTTAGCTCAGGCCCCTATCTTTGTATGTATTCACTTAGGTTACTTATCCTGAGAGGGGAGTGTTCATTCCTGGCTAGATACTACGTCAATATGACATTTTCAGGAAGATTCAGAAAGAAATCTGGTTACAGGTAATCAGCCAATGTCTCCATAATAACAGTTGCCTCAATGGCTAAAGGCTAGCAAACATTGGCTTCACCGAAGAGTTACTTATAACTATTGATAGTACAAAATTGGCTGAGGGGTCGTACGCAGAGAGTGGTGGTGGACGGGTCATTTTCGACCTGGAGGGAAGTGGGGTCCCCCAGGGCTCGGTCCTTGGGCCCACACCGTTCAGTTTCTTTATTAGCGACTTGGACAATGGGGTAAAGAGCAGCCTGTTTAAATTTGCAGACGACACCAAGATTTGGGGTGAGGTGGGCATGCTAGAAGGGAAGGACAGGTTACAGCAGGACCTGGACAGGTTACAGGGGTGGGCAAATGAAAATAGGATGGGATTCAATACTGACAAGTGCAGGGTGCTGCACTTGGGCAGTAGGAACCAGCAGCATACCTATAGGCTGGGGAACTCCCTTCTCGAAAGCATGGTGGGAGAAAGAGATCTTGGAGTCAATAATGACTCCAAGATGAACATGGGCTGACAATACGAGAACGCGGTCAGTAGGGCTAACCGTACCTCGTCGTGCATCCACAGATGCATCACAAGCAGAGCTAAGGAGGTGATCCTCCCCCTCTATGCGGCACTGGTCAGGCCGCAGTTGGAGTACTGCATCCAGTTCTGGGCGCCGCACTTCAGGAGGGATGTGGACAGCATTGAGAGAGTCCAAAAAAGGGCCACTCGCATGATCCAGGGACAGACCCTACGAGGAGAGGCTACGGGACCTTAACCTGTTCAGCCTTCGCAAGAGAAGGCTGAGGAGGGGACCTGGTAGTTGTCTATAAACTCACTAGTGGGGACCAGCAGGGTTTGGGAGAGACCTTGTTCCCCCAAGCGCCTCCCGGAGTAACAAGGAATAACAGCCATAAGTTGCTAGAGAGTAAGTTTAGACTAGACATTAGAAGGAACTACTTCACAGTCAGGGCGGCTAGGATCTGGAACCAACTTCCAAGGGAAGTGGTGCTGGCTCCTACCCTGGGGGTCTTTTAAGAGGAGGCTTGATGTTTACCTAGCTGGGGTCATTTGAGCCCAATTTTCTCTCCTGCCCAGGGCAGGGGGTTGGACTAGAAGATCCGCAAGGTCGCTTCCAACCCTACATCTATGAATCTATGAAAATGGCCTATTGTTTCTCCTAGGCTGTATCATTGCAGAGTTCCCCAGATCTGAAGAAGGGCCCAAAGCTTGTCTAATATCTCTACCAACTATGTAGCTAGCCCAATAAAAAAGTATGACCAAACATAGCTTTTCACACATGGACCATCGCAGAAGTATCAGCTATTTGCAGATCATCACAGCTACAGCACTACAACCCTACTGTTCCAGAGCTCCACATCGGGTGAAATCCATACTAATGAGTGTGGGAGTTGAGGCATATAATCTGAGTTAATTGTTCTTTAATGGTTAACTACCTCTAACATGGAGGCAATTTCCATGAAAAAAGACATATGGACAAAGTAGACTGCTGCTGTGGGAGGCAAGTTGAACCTTTTAAATCTGAGTTTTTAAATTTTATTCTAAGGGAATGAAGATGAGGGAGTACAGAAATCAGCAGGGAAAAAGAGGATCAGGTACAAGTGCTCTTGTCCCGTCATTCCCTTGACAATGGTTTGGCTTCCTCTTAATTTGACATGACCAGATCCTAACATAGCATAGCGCTGAAGAGGTGGTAGCTGCTCCTGTGACACATCATAATAGAAGGCCACACTGCAAAGTTTTCGCTAGGTTTTCCTTTTTTGTATCTTAATAAACTATTTAGGCCCCAGAACCATTTGTTTTAGCAGTGTCCCAGCTAGAGGCTTCTGTTGCTGGTTATAACTGGCTTGCATGCATGTGTGCATCTCTCTGTATCCTGCTTGATAAAACGTTAGATCTACTCAAATGCTAGGTTTTATTTTAGCTTCTGAGCTCAAAGAGCAGCCCCTTCAGCATGGAGAAAAAGAGGCATATGGTTTTATTATATATACGTCACAATTTCAGTTCCCCTCTCTCCATGACATTTGGATGTTTATCTTGCTGGGATCCTTTGACCCCAGCTGACTTCCTGCCCCTGGGGCAGGGGCTGGACTCAATGATCTCCTAAGGTCCCTTCCAGCCCTAATGTCTATGAAATCTATGAAGGTGTGTGGTTAGCTGGTAGCACTGTCTGCACATACAAGACCAGACTTACAAAATGAAACCAACATCTGTTGGGAAGTTGGAGATCAGAGACCTGGTTCTAGGAAAAACAGTTTATAAAGGAAGTTATGTCAATTCATCTTTAGCAGCAGTCACAAGGTTTTATCCCTGTCTTAGTTCCTTTCACGGATTTCAAGCTAATGAAACCATTTTATTTTAAATGGGTGATACTTAATTTACTTTTGTGGTTATAAATTGTACAGAAGAGGAATAGACAGCTAATACATATTTGGAGATACCATGAGTGAAGAAGTTTGTACTGATTGGCATAATATAGGGATTACATTTCCTACGTTGGGAATAAAACAGTTTGGAATTTCTACTAATTCCTTGTTTCTTAAATAAAATGTGAGTTATACCTGGACGTCCCATCTTTTTCATATGTTCCAAGTACTGGATAAGAGCTTTGGTTGTAGACTTATTTCCCCACCAGTAGGGAACTGCAGGCCACAGTTCAAAGTGTTTCATTAATTCAGATACCTCATCGTATGAAATGATCACCTGGTATCCTTTGCCCCACATATTCCGTAGTGTTGGAACCACCTGGAAGAAATGAGGCAGTGAGAGCTGTGTGGCTACATCCCAGGTAATTCTTTTGAAATTCAGTTGCTAAGCCATGAACTGTCTCTTAAATAGAAACAAGAATGGTTCAAATGACTTTACTAAACCTGCAGCCCAAGAGAGAACTGGATGAATCCTAGGTACTTTTCAATGAAGAGAGTTCTGAGTGCTGGTAAGTTTTAACTACAGAGAGAGAAAGAGGTAGGGGCCTGGATCAAAATACTTGACCAGTTTGATCTGAATGGATAGTTCAAAAGAATTTCAGTTTCACACAAGTACTCCATGAATGAAAGCAAGTGTCAAAAGATGTCATGAAATGAAACCCATGTCCCCCCTTCACCTTTAAGTATTTGGTGCCACACCATGATCACTAGCTAACGATCACTGTTCTCCTGCCTGTGTTAAAGGAGATGGATGTTGTTCCCAATCAAATTCCTAACCGACTCACAGAACAAATAGTACCACTACACTCACTACAACCTTAACGCTAACCTCCAAGGAGAGACCCAGGATTGAACTGGTAATTCTCTTGTTGCCACCCTTAGGAAGAGTCTTAATAGGTGGAGTCTGAGATACAGTGGGAGAATGATATAGGGAGATGACAACTGTTGCTGCTCGTGCTCCACCAGATCTATGGATAAAACCAGCCATCAATCTGAAACCTTTCAAAAGCCAAACATTTCTGAAAATAGAGTGAAGAAGACTGGGGGGAAAAAATCAACCACAAAGGCACACGTGAGCACAGCTGCTTATTTTGCAAAGTGAGCAGAAATGGAAACCAAAACCTCTCACAGTAGATTTCAAACTGTATCAGCCCCCAATAAATAACAACACCTGGGGCAGTTATCAGCCCCCAATAATAAAAACACCTGGGGCAGTTAAAGAAATTTCACCTTTTAATCCAATGTAATATTGTTACAAAATGATTCCTTGCTGTACAGCTGGGGAAAGTTCGAAAGCAGCAATGCTCATCCCTGTGAACTGCTCCATACTTGATTCCACAGTTACATATTGCATTTTTAGAACAATGCTCTTAGAAAACAACAGGCTAGATCCAAAAAAAGAATGTAGATACCAAAAGGGGCAGAGGTAGAATTTCAGAACCTAAATTCGAGACTGTGATCCAGAAAACTGCTTCTCAGCTGGAGATACTGAAACTCATTGGGCATTTTACTTTTTAACTATGGAGTTCCCCAAGCACCTCAACTAGCACTTCTGTGCGTGCCCAGATCTGCCCTAATCTTGACAAGACTTTAGTGTTTAAGTCATGTCTAAACCTGATCATGATTCAGAAACTACGTGTGTTCTGTATAAGGGAGACAAATCCCCTGAGGGGATCAACCCAACAGAGCATGTCTAACACTCAATGACAGCCTCAGAGATCCTATGAAATGTAGAGCCCCTTAAGGCCTTTCTGTGGACATTTTGGGGTCAGGGGTTCTAATCCCATTTTCTTCCTTTAACTCATTGTAACCTAGGGCAAGCCACTTCTTTCCATATTTCTACAGATGAATGCAAAAAAACCCTTCCCTAACTCTTGAAGGATACAAGAGGATTAACCAGTCACTGTTTGCAGAGTGCTATGAATATGCCAAGAATTATTAACAAAAATAGGCATGAAACCCTGGTACAGAATACCTGACCCAGTTAAATGGAATCCATAGGTACCATGACTAAAGGAGGAAAGTAGTTATGCTCTCTTATTTAACTTTCCCCTCCTCGGCATAGAGATGTGGTCAGGTGATTTCAAACCAGTCTTTCATTGCATTAGATCAATGATAGGCTACTCCTGGCATGAGTGCCAGAGTGTGGCACTTGAAGGCATTTTGCTTGGCACGCTTGCTTCTGGGTGGATGGGCTACACAGCAACAACAAGGATTTGGCCCCTTTTGGCTCCCTCACCATCCGCCCCTGGCACACCAACATCTTACCAGTTGAAGTTGCAGGTGTTCTTGGCATTCTGCCCAAAAATGTTGCCGACCCCTGCATTAGATCATCGCTACTCAGCAGTCTGCTTCTCCGATGGCTAAAAATTCTCTCTCTGCACTAATCATTCCTATGGGCCAAACATCATTCTATCCCATTGCCTTTTCTAATACTAGTTTTGTTAGCCCAAGAGCTTCGCCAAACAGCCCTTTGGGGAAACAATAAAACAATGCCACTCAGCTATTCTTCAGGTCTTCAGTTATTCTACTGAGGCCTGAATATTCAGGATCATCTAATTTCCCCAATAATTGTTCTATTTTAACCTTGCTCTTTGAAATGGTAATGTTGAATGGTTACTGCTGCACCTGGTAGCTTCAAAGCCCTAATTCAAATAGTAAACAGGGTCATCATTATCTTGTAGCCTTCATCTCTCAGGAGAACTCCCTCTGTTCCTGCATAACATTCTTTGAAATGTTAATTGTTTAACTACTGAAAGCTCCTGCACCTTGCAGCTGTAAAAAGAAAAGAAAAAGGGGGGAAAAGAACAAGCCTGAAAATTGTGATTCTTAGAATTCAACCACCAAATAATTTCTGATCATTTAAAATCAAGCCCTTTCTGGAGATCTGGATGGCCCAAGGGAATGGTAGTAAGATAGTTGGTGGATCAAATCCATCCCAAAGTCAGTAGAGAAAGTCACTGCCACTTGAATCGACTGTGTGAAGTCAGTTGTCCCAGTCGATTCACTAGTGGACAAGACCCATTACAAAGAACACTGACACTGATTATGCTCTGGTTTCTCTTCAAATTGCATAAATCTTCTTGGCAGTTGTGGCAGAGGTTTCCAGGAGGAGGCGCGTCTAAACGAGATGCTTGCTGTGGAGCTGCCTAATAGTGTCTACATGAGACATCTACTATGTAGACATGCATCTACACAAGACATTTACTGTGGAGCTGCAGCCCTACTAGGTCACAGTAAACTAATAAAGTCCACCTCAGGTTAGTAACTGTAAATACAAGTATTGTCCTATGGCAGAGTCTTTTAGTACGCAGCACTGGACATGTAGCCGTTGACCCAGCTGGCTGGTGCACGAGGGTGCTTCAGTGTGGGGGCTGCCTGCTGTTTAGCCCCCCACTGGAGCACCCTTGTGCCCCAGGCAGCCCCTGTGCAGCATGTTGGGAGGGGGGGGTGCTTCCCTCTGTGGCTGCGGCACCCCCCCCAGGACCACCCAGGCTGGGTGCCAGAGGGCGGGTGCCGCCTGGGGGGCCCCCCAGCAGCTCAGAGACTGCTTGGCCTGCCGGTAGCTCACCCTCTGCCACCGAAGAGGCCAGTAAGGATTGGGCCCCGACCCTCATGTACATGCCATGGGGCTTTAGTTTGGTTTAATTCTCCCTAAATTGAAGCGGTGTTTTTAAAAAGCCCACCATTTCAATTTAGGGAGAATTAAACCCAATTAAACCCCTGTGGCATGTACAAGCAGCCTATATGTCCAAAGTGTCATGCCTAAATCCAAATTGTAGATATCAAAGCCTCCAATCAGCTGCCATCCATCCCTGTGTGCATCTAGAGTCCCTAGAAGCGAGGTCTACAAAAGAACTCTTGTAACTTGTTGTTTAGCAGAATTCACAACCCAGCGTTCAGCCTCAAGGCTTTCTTAAAATGGTACCGATATCCACAGCAAGCTGATGGCATATGCTATCCACTATAAAATACTTTGGGCTGCAGGACTGTGCTGATCCCTGAACCTTCCTCAGGAGTTAGGGGTGTAGGCCAGCCCTTTCATCAAAAAGCATCACTAGAGAATGAAGCAATGTTTTTTATCCTTTTACCCAGTAGTTCAAGTGTTAGGGCACTCACAAAAGATACAGGAGACACAGGTTTAATTTCTTCCTCTGCATGAGGGGGAGAGATTCAATTCCCTCCTCTGCTTAGGAGCCTACATCTGCTACTGCCCAGGTGAATGGCCTCTACACAACACTACTACTTCAGTAGGGCTGCCTCAGTTCCTACTGAAAAACCCATTTTACTTTGCATCCCCATCTCTGACTAGAAAAGCTCTACTAAGCCACTTTGGACTTCTCTTAAGAGACCATCTCATCCTACCAAGTACCTTGTCTTCCTCTTACTAATTAAGCAGGCTTATTCAGATAGGAAACCATGTCACTGCTGCCTAAACGTTTGATGCAAGCACCAACCCAACCTCAAAATATCTCCTAGAACTGAATGGCAATGGACAGGTGAAACCCTCTAAAGCAGCATTTCTCAACCTGTGGGTCACAACCCAAAAGTGGGTTGCAAGAATATATAAAAGGGTTGCAAACAAACTTTAAAAATGTATCAAACTTTAAACATGGATTCTCCTTTAAAGGAGAAAAATGTGGAAAACTGGGGCTTTTCCCTTGTAGGCTGGCAGAGCTCCAGCGTGCCAGGGGTTGCTTGGGGCCCCCCTGAAACACACTGGGGGGCAGGGGGCAGTGGGTCGGGAGTGAGGGGCACAGAGTCAGGACTGGCCATCAATGTTTACAAATGGGTCATGGTATAAAACCATTGAGAACCACTGCTCTAAAAGGGCCAAACCACCTTGTGACACCACCTATTTGATGATTCTCTAAATTTTTTATTCTTTTTTATGTTGCTGTTATAACAGGGCATGTTTGTTTTTGCTTAGAGAAAATAATGGGTAACTTAAAGCAAGATGACATTCTAAACAGAAAAAATGCTATGAAGTATTATATATTCCAAAAAAATGTCACCTGCACTTACGTCTCTGGGACACAGCTTACAATGGAAAATCCGTTTTATACAGGAGACAAGATGACAATGATGGATCCTGCTCAGTCCATCAAAATTCCTGCAGGCTAAGATAACAACCTCCCAAGGATGGCTCTGCAACCACTTTGAAATTTCCCACAGAACATCCTACAAAAGTAAAGTCACAACAATTTAGAAAAGCCTGTCTGATGCTAAGAGAACGTTAAATAAAATCTTAATTTGAGAGGCCAGACCCTCAAATGGCAAGAATCAGTTTAACTCATCAGAAAGTTCCAGGAAGAGCAATCTTTCTTGGAAGTTTTATAGTGGCTGGAAACCCACCCTTAGGAGAATTCGCTTTTCAAAGAAGCTGTGAATGTGACCCAGCATAACTTGTGGTGTTGCATTTTTATAGTGCTTTTCATCTGATGATCTTAACAAGCATTATGAGTGCAAGAAAGAATGAAGATCAGTCACTAGGTCAGAGATAGAAACCAGAACTCCTGGCTCCCATGGTTTTGCTCTGATCAGGTCAGGACCCACTAGTTGCACATGTGCACACTGTGGTTATAGGAAACTCACAGGCTAACCAGGCCCGTGTGTGCCAGTTGCTAGGAATGTGCCAATAAACAGGAGATATTTTAAGATTCAAAGGACTGAGTCACTGTCTTCCAATAAACATGTCTTCCTTTAAAAACTGTTGTTGCCTTTTAAACAACAACACTTTTTATATCACTTCCTTTCTCAAAGAGGTCCCTTGATATCTGTGTCAACATCTCAGTGGCCAATGGGAAGATATCAGATCACAAACACAACCTGCAAACATCACGTATGTGTTCACAGAGAACCGAACAAAATAATTCCAGTTCACAGTCAAAAAATTACTTTGGGGCTTCATGGAGGTTAAACCTCATTTGCAACTGTCAACATTTATTTCAGGTCCAACAATCAAACTGACAAAATACTTCATTACTTAATTTGAAACCCCAAAAAATTGAAACAAAGACTAACTGGGTGCATCTATACAGTACATGCACTTTACTGTGGAGTTGACTAATTGGCTCCTCAGTAAAGTGTCACTGTCTACATATGCATCCATATTAGGGTGCAGAAAATTAATTAACTCTGCCATAGGATAGTACTGTCCAAGACAAGTACTTTCCTATGGTGGAATAATTTACACTGCCACAATGCCCATGTAAAAGGTGAGTGGGGCTGGCTGGGGCATGAGGGTGCTGCAGTGCAAGGAGTGCCTGCCAGCTAGCCCTGCACTGTAGCACCCTTGTGCCTCAGCCAGCCCCTCTGCTGCTCAAGGTCGCCACCCAGAGCTGACTCCTGGGCTCCCTACTAGCCTGGGGCTGCTCCACCCCGCTCAACATGCTGCAGTCCTGGACGCACATATAAACACTGTGCCTAGAAGAAATAAACACACCGGAGTTTATTTCTTCTCCCTAATTGCACATGTAGATGTACCCACTTGGTCTGACATGGTCAGTGTTCCCAGATCAAGGTTGCTCTTATTCAGAAAACCAGCTTGTTCTTATAAAAGAATTTTTTTTTAAAAGTACCACTTCATAGACATTCCAGAGTGAAGAACAGTACCTCTACAGACACGCTGGTGTATATCATGTGTACAAAGTACAAATCCATAGAAGGGTCATGAGATTTATGTGCAATCCTCAAATCCAAATATCTAATCCCAGCATTCAGTTGTTCTGTCAGATTTTGTACCTGAATTTTAAAATACAACAAATAGGTCCTAAATATTTGCACATATTATTTTATTGACTATAGGAAATTAAGAAGAAGATGTGAACTAAAGAAGGATGTGAAATTACCCAGTCTTAGGTTTCATGTTTTAAGGATTACAAGAGACTTATTGGTGCACACTGGGCACAACACTAATCCAACTACACTACTTCTAGTTTGGTAGAGTAGGCTTGGTTCCATAGGGCTGTGCTGGGATGGCACAGATGTAGCCAAACCTTCCCCATATACCATACGAGGAGCCCATAACTTTTATTCAGGGTTCTAGTTTCCACTTTGAGGACCATTAATCCACAGATGAAGCTCTCCTACACACTTGCAAGAGTAACAATGGCAAAGTGCTATCATATCAACAATGTGCACAGTTGAGTAATTAATATCGTCTCACTCTAAAGTAAAATAATGCTAGGCGTTACTGGTATTAACAATAGTTACTTTAAAGGACATATGTTTTTAGTTAATAGTCACCCTTTAACTATTAGGTTTGCTTATGAATTCCCTACCCCTAAAAGGGATGTCACATCCAGCAAAAATATCCCTCACAAACATAAATTTGACATGGACAGCATGTTTGTCTTATTTCTTTATGTACAGCAGGGCTGTCCAACTAGCAACTGCAAGCTCCTACCATCTTTACCTCCTCAACGTCCCATGCTTCTCCCCACAAAACTGGGCACCACTTCCCCTGACCATCACCACCTCTCTTCATTGCCTGCTCCCCTGCTGTGGTAGTCACTGCCTCCCCCACACGGTACCCAAGGCCTCTGGACTCCTCCTCCCTCCCCCACCTTCCACTTCCTGTCTCTGGCCCATGGCCTGAGAATGTCATAGCCACCCATGATCCATGGCGCACATTTGTAATTTGTTAAAAAATGCTGTACATCTATCCTACTAGGGGTCATGAAGTGGATGGGTATGTTCAGTGTTGTGTAGCAAACTACAGACAAAGTGACTAATTCAAATCTGAGGATATTAGCAAATTGCTTACCTGTGTTGTGGACCACTTCATAATAATAGGGCGTACAATGCAGGGAGCACATTTATCTACAAACTTCAGCAGTTTTGATTCATTTTCACTTACAGGTGAAACTTTATCCAAGCAGTAACTCATCGTGTCATGACTTCCTGCACAATTAAAATAAATGTGAAGTAAGTTTCAGTTGTGTATTAATCCTTCAAAGGCCACAACACAGCATTGCATCATGTACACACACATAACCTATCACCTCCCTGCTGAAACAACTGCATATCTTGAACTGCATGCGTCTTTGCTAAAAAAAGCCAAAACATTTTTACATCAAGACAGCCAATTTGCTATTACTGTCTCAGTGTAAATTCCTAATAGAGAAAAGGTGCAGTAGCTTTTATTTCACTATAGCTACCCAAGATCAACTATACATGCCACTTCCTGAGAGTTACATTAACTAGCTAGAAGATAAAAAGTGACAAACCTTGTTTCCCCTGGGAATTTTACATTGCAATAATTACCAAGACGTGATAATGTACCTTTCTGTAGTCACCATGCAGACACAATTTGGATCTGGATATTAATTTGTCCAAGGTTCAGAGGTGTTCAGATTCAGAATTTTTCATTTCAGCCCTATCCCCATAGCACAGGAAAATACAAGAACTATAAGGGTGAAATTCAGCCTTCTGCAGAAGGTCTATACACCACTAAAATCCTACTTACAAATGATGTTTACCCTAAAAATTCACAGAAACACTAACATTTACACTATACCCTATTAAATGAACACATATTGCATATTGCAGTTCCTTCACAACATATAATGTCTTTGCTAGCAGTTCTTTTTTTAATATTCTTCTAATTTTGCAAAGTATCAGCTAGATGAAGTTATGACCCAACTAAGTGCTGATATGTTGGAAAACTAACAAACTATTTGTAAGGAGGGAAGAAATCTGCAAGATAAGGTTTTCTTGCACATTGTTTTCTAAGTAAATCTCTATATTAACGCTAAGAACCACCTCGTTGAAAACCTACAGGTCTGTCCCAATGAAGTCAAGGCAGTACTCCCACTGACTGCTAGGGGAAAAAGGACAGAATATATTTTGAAATAACAGATACTTCATCTTTAGAAGTACTAAGCACCATGCTCATATATTCAATCAGTTGTAGCCTCTTTTCACTAGTTATATTTTATTTCTCTGGTTTTTGTCTGCTTTATTGCACAAGCATGCTGAGGGCAGGATTTAGGGTGAGAAACTGTGGCCTAGACATTTTAAATAATTTAATATTTTTATTCATGGCAGCTCTTGTGACAAAATTTCTGTTTTTCTTGTAGGAAAAAAATAACCTCCCATAAATCATGGCTGATTCTGTTTTCAGTTGTGGAAGATAACATTTAGGAAGCAAGGGGAGGGAGAGGACCAGTAATCTCTCATGGGCAAGAAAATTAGGAACAGCAGCTCAGAAAGATCTAGAGCTCACACATCCATTTTTATACTTTGCTTTCCCATTGTCTAAAAGGCAGATAATTTACTGTCATTTAAGTGACTGTTAATCTGTCATTGGCTCCTGTGTCGGACTCACCATGTTCCTGAACTCACCAGAGCCAGAGACCTCTCCCTGCTGACCTTGTCCAGCTCAGCAGCTTAAGTTCTCTGTCATGCCAGTGTTAGGGAGCTCTCCCAGCCGCCTCCATCCAACTCCACTGCCTGGGGCATCTGATTTTCCAGGTGCACCTATTGTACATCCCTCCCTGCATGTCTTTCTACGCGCAGGGTGCATGTACTTTTAAAGTGGTGCAGCTGTGCCGCACAGCGCTCTATTCCTTCAGCTCCAGCACCTGCAGGTAAGTTCTGCCTGTCACCAGCCCTTCCCGGGTTGGTTTCCCCTGTGGGCTGAGGCCACTTGGTGTGGGGTTCATCCCTCTCATGGGGGACTTGGCCCCCTTGCCGCACTGCATGGCAATGCATACCAGCTTCAGACATGCGGCATATGTGGCGTTATTTAAGTGGGAAGACATATAAATATGAGTAGTTACCACAAATTTCTGAAGCACAAAACCCCTCTGGGTTCCTATAGCAACTTTCAATTTTACAACTTTCAAGTTCTTCCTGTTCTGATCCTCCCAGTGTTAGGGTAGGGTTTCCTAGCCTTTACTGCAAGTTTCAGTTCTTCTGTTTATGGGTTTAACAAACATATTCTGATTCAGGTTTGTGAACACAGATGATTCTGATCTTTGTTTCCCAAGATCTCAAATCATAGAAGTCATAACTTGAGGCACCTAAATATCTTAAAAAATCTGGCCCTGGATATACCATGTTAGAGTCTACTGAGAAGTTCAGAGGAGGGCAATGTAGTTGATCTCACCATTTTATTTTAAGTTGCACAACCGTTGGCATTTTGTTCCTTAAAATCTCAGACCCTGGAGTCCTGGGGTTACTTGAAGGTTTCAGTTTTCATTTTATAGGGTTTTTTGGTCAGAGCTGTGGAAAAAACCTTGCAAATGTCAGCAGTGGCAATCCCTTGATATGAGGATGATTGTAGGGAAGTTATCATTGGGCATGTCTAAACATGCATTTAAGTGCGCCTAAATTTAATGTGCATTAGCTTAACGCACATTGAGTTTAGACAGGCGTATACACGTGGGCATTAAAGCACATTAACACTGTGTGTGGACTGACTTGAGACTAAAGTTAGCCCCAAGTCAGTCCACACACACACAGTGTTAACTTGCTTTAATGTTGTGTGTTAATGTACTTTAACTATTCACGCCTAAATTTGATACCTGCATTTGCAAGTATCAAATTTAGGCATGAATAGTCTAAATTTGCCCTTTTTCAATGTGCATGTGTAGATGTGCACCCTTAATGCATATTAACTTAGGCTAATGCACAGTGAAGCATCACGTGTAGATGCACCCATTGAGTCCATAGATGACTGGGGAGGCTAATCCAAGATGTGCATGTTTAACTGCAGACATGGCAAATAGCACCAGGATCTACTCCTTCCTTCTATAACTGCTGGGTCACAGCTCTT
>NW_005841872.1:1000502-1015008 GCF_000455745.1 Alligator sinensis
CTTTCCCTTTGTCTCTTATCTATCTAACTCCATAATGAGGTGAGTTTGCTCCAAATAATTGATGCCATCACCTCACCACTAGAGATAATTCAGTGCTTGAGTCTCCCAGGTATTGATATTAATATTGTATTCTTCAGACTGGCCTTTAGGGTATCCTCTAGTATCTCTTTTGCCCACATCTAGAGCAGTGACCATCAGTAATTTAGGAGTATACAGATGTGACCCGAGAAGGGTGTGGGGCTTGGGGCAAAGCAGCCCATGTGGGGCCTCACCCCTGCTCCAATCCTGCAGCTGAAGAAGCTGCCACCACCATTGGCAGTGGCAGCAGGGGGCAAGGAGGGGAAGTGAGCAGCTGGATGTGGAGCCCCCCCACTCAACCCGGCTCCACAGGGCCCCCCAAAGTGCAGGGCCCGGGATAGTCGCCTCAATTTGCCCCCCACACCCCACCCCGGACGGCCCTGGGAGTATAAGACCTATTTTAGGATCCAGTTCTCAGGCATCCTTATGACATGTCCTGTCCAACAGAGCAGTGCCATACAAACATAGCTTCAAAGCTGGTGGTGTTTGCTTAAGCCAGAATACTGGAGTTTGTTCTTCTGTCCTTCTAATTGATATGGAGGATTTTCTGAAGACATTGTTGAAGAAACATTTCAAAGCTTTCAGGCATTTCCAATATGTCACCAAGTTTCACATCCATACAACAGGATAGGGATGATGACAGGCTGTAGACAAGAAGTTTTGTTTCCCTTTTTTGAATATGGTAATAATTCTGGCATCTCTTAAGTCACTGGAAATCTGTTCATGTTTCCAGATTTGCATAATAACAATCTGCAGTTGGTGAGAGAGCTTTTTTCTACCATGTTTTTTTCTACCAGAGCTTTTTTATAAAAAATGTGGTTCCCAAAGAAGAGACAAAAATATCCCAATTAAAATATATATATATCTTAATGTTTGGGGGCTTAATTCATGATTTCTGAATTCTTGGGATTGACAATAGTGGGAGAATATGTCTAAGTTGCAGGGATCACTGCACCCCTCTCCTCTCCCTGGCATTTCTGACTAAACATAGATTTTTACCTGTCCAGGGTATATGAACAACTGGTGCCTCCCAAGACTGAGTGGGTACCATTTGTAGTTGGCAGCAAGCAGGGACCACCCACAGAAACTGGCGGCAAGTTTGGCAGTGGGGAAGGTGAGCAGCAAGCAGGGACTGCCTGCAGTTGCCAGCAGTGGTGTCGACGGTGAGGGGTGGGGGGGTTGGCAAGCGGCAACTGCCCGCAGATGTCGGCAGTGGTGGGGTGGGGGAGGGGCGTAGCGAATGGGGACCACCTGCAGACACCATCAGTGATGTTAGCAGTGAGGAGGGTGGAGGGTGGCGAGCGGTGACCGTCCACAGAAGCCGGTGGTGGCTTCAGTGGCAGGCGAACTCGGGGGGGGGGGGGGGGGACCCCGGGCCAGCCAATCTCGGGGGGGGGCACATGCCCCCCCAGGGCCCCCCTTACATGTTACCTATGCCAGGGTGAATCTGACAACTCTCCCTTCCTAAAGGGAGTATTAAGTATTATGGAATAAAAATACCCTGGAAGCATCTACACATGGTTTTAATGCACCTGAATAAACTCTGGTGCAGTTCATGCCAGAGTCAACTGCTCTCAGGTTCAGCGTCTTCATGTGTGCCAGAGACCACAAGAATTCAAGGCAGGACAGTCCCAGGTGCATGTGAAGACATACTGACCCAGAGCAGGGGGTCCAGAATCAGCCTCAGATTCTGGCTGGTGGCATTAGGCAGCAAGGGGGTGGCTAGCCAGCAGGCGGCACCCTCATGTCCCAGCTGGTCAGAGACCAAACACGTGTTTCAGTATGTGTAAGTATTCTGCTGTAGGATAGTACTTGTGTCAGGCAGTACTATGCTGCAGTGGAATTAGTTAGCTTACTGAGCCCTAATATGGGCACACATGTAAACTATGATGTTTTACTGTGAAGCTAAATTAGCCAACTCAACAGTAAAGTGCACATATAGATGTGCCCCCTTTGTAGCAACCATACAACCATGCTTACCGAGCCAGTTCATCTGGATTCAGCATCTGTGGCTCCTACCTTTGGGAGCTTGTGACCAGAGGTAAGTACACTGGATAGATACTATTCTTAAAACAAAGTGGTCTTTAATCTTAACAGCAGAAACAAAGCATTTAGAACAGGGGTGGGCAAAATGCAGCCCGCAGGGCAGATGTGGCCCGCCAGGCCATTCTATTTGGCCCGCAGGGCCCCTAAAAAAATTTAGAAAATTAATCCAGAAGTCTGGATAGGCATCTGGCTGGGGTCATCTGACCCCAGCACTCTTGCCTGCCTAGGCAGGGGGTCAGACTCAATGATCTGTTGAGGTCCCTTCCGACCCTAGCATCTATGCATCTATTTATCTGCCCCTGGCTGCCTGTCATGTGGCCCTCATTGGCTTGCCAAAACTCACTAAACGGCCCTCCACCCGAAATAATTGCCTGCCCCTGATTTAGAAGAAAAGGATAAACAAGCAGTCTATACAGATCAGTCTTATCTGGGGATGGCTAAGCCTTTATAAAACAGAGCAGGCCTAACTTCTTCTGAGTCACTGTCTATGTCTCAGTCCAGCTCCAATGAATCACTATTCTCCTCTCCTCAATAAGCATTCTTTGTAAAACAGCCAAAAAATGTTTGACCTCTGGTTTTCAGACTTTTCCTGTCCTGACTCCAACCAGTATTGTAGTCTAGCTGTCAAGCAGGCAAAAACTAAGAGTCCTACTATGTCCCTTCACAGTGTTCAAGCGTTCGCAGAGAAATGACTTACCATGAGCTATTTTTTATCCTTCTTACCCAAGAGGCTTTTTCAGGCAACCTCATCTTGATTTAAATCAACAGTGTCATACAGAGAGCACCACAAGAACTGGGCCACTATATATCATTCATACCTTGTTATAAGACAGTTCCCATCCATCTGCATGTTCAATTAATGTGCCTGAATTTTCTGCGCAGAAAATTCAAGTGCATTAAACTGTGCCACCACCTGCATCTGGAAGTGCTCCCAACAGGAGCAGTTCAGTCTAGGGCTGCTCCTGCCTTGCTCTGTCCCCCTGCAGCTTCCCCAGGTGCAGTCCCAGGCTGGCAGGGGGCTTGGGGGCTGGTCCCAATCTCTGCAGGGTTGGGGAGAGCTGTCCCAGCTGCCAGGCAGCTGGTTCCCAGCCACATCGAGATCGGGACCTTTCCCAATCTCCATGAGGCAAGAGAGCTGTCCCATCTTCCTGGCAGCTGCCTCCAAGTGATGTAGAGATCAGGACCTGTTCCAATATCCATGTGGCCCCCTGCTGCCTAGGCTGGCCAGAAGCAATTAGTTTAATGCATCAATTTCTAGTACCCATATCTACAGGTACTAGAAAATGGTGCATTAGACTAATCTATTGAACAGTAATTGCTGCGCATGTGTATACAGTGACACTTTACTGCACATTAGGATAGCCTAATGCACAGTAAAGCATCTCATGTAGATTGCCCAGTGAGTATATAATCACCCCACACTATAATTCAATCAGGCCAGCAGGACTAGCCTGATTGTAAGGAGATAAAGTTTTAATCATATCCAAGAGACAAACCTTCAACAGCTTCCAAGCAAACTATGTAGACTGCAAGTTCCTTGGAAAAAGAACCATATTTTCTTCCATTACAAAAGTGATGAGCTCACTGTTGGTCCTTCAAAGATGATTTGCAAAAGGAAAATAAAAAATTGGGGTAATGATCTTTTTCTTTTCCTGGCCTAGAAGGATTTTAGAAGAGGTTTTTTTTCCCCCCATCTTGTTAATTCGATCAGAAATTCAGGTCTTGCTTATCCCAAGGCCCTAGTCCAAAGCTCACTGTAATTTTTTCATTGACTTCAGTGGCTTTGGATCAGGCCATAAAATGATTGGAGAATTAAAAAAAAATGATAAGAAAGTGAACCCTGAGTGAGACAGGGGTGTTTATTTTGATATTAATGAATATTTACATCAAATTTCTGACAAAGAGTAGAGAGGAAATATCTTTTTGATAAATTTTACTCACACTCCATGACTTCAGTAAAGGACTGAGAATTCCCATGGCAGTTCCCTCTGTTCTTACCAAGAGACCCACAGCAGAAAAACGCAGGACAAGATTTGGTTTTCCTGATATTGCTAAAGATAGGGCTCCACTGCAGAGTTAACCCCAGCTTTGACTCAGGTACTGCCCCTAACTTAGCTTCCATCTGCACACAGAGCCATTTACTTGAGCGTGCAGGTGCTTTCAACTCAACGGTTCCCTCATTTGCGAATGTAAAGCTAAAACCTGAATAAGGGATCTACGTCTCCTAATCACTGTACAATAAAAATTCTAACTAAACCAGTGGTGCTCCAGCTTTCAGCTCTGTAGGCTGGATAAGTGGCACAGGACCAATCCAAAGGCTAGACTGGGCCCTGCATGCCAAGACAGAGCCCTGTGCTGCTTCCTCCCAGACCCATTAAGCCCCATGCCATTCTGTGCTGTCCCACCCTGCCCTGCTCATCCCACTCAGCCTGGTACTGCCTTGTGCCACCCAACTCAGTTCTGCACAGCCCTGACTTTCTCCAGTTCACCCTGTTCAGCTCTCCACTGCCCTGCACTACCCTAATTGACCCTGCACTACCCCATGCCACCCCAATTGGCCACACATGATCAAGCTAGCATGCAGAGGCATGCTATCTGGCCTGCAGGGCTCCCCTGGGTCCAAACATTTGACAGCAAGAGAGAAGCACTTACCTGCTTCTGCTCCCCACCCACTGCCAAATTTTTGAAGTACTGCCACTGCTCCCCACCCACTGCCAAATTTTTGAAGTTGTGGGGAGCCCCATGGGCTAGATAATATGAGTCTGCAGGCCAAATCAGGCTCACAGGCCAGGGATTAGCCCGGGGTGCTCAACCATTTGAATGCTGCTACACTTCCAATGCCTTTCCTACAATTCTCTCCTTCAGCCCAGGAAACACAAGTTCACCCACAATTCACTATGAAGGAATAAGTGTCACAACCAAATTAAGTAGTGCCCATGCCACAAGCAAGAAATATTAATCAAAACAGTTTTAGTCTGCACTAGGTTAACTAAGGGTTAACTAACAAGATGATAGTAACAGCTTTTTTTTTGTTGCGCATGTCAAAAAGAAATGTATTGCTGCGCCACTAACAGAGATAACATTTTTGCCTTCTTTGCTTTACATAAATCATTATAATTGGTCGGAATGACAGGGGAGTATCCCTGTTACAAACACCCTAATAAAAACCACTATATAATTGGCGATTCTAATAAAATTTATGACGTGGCGAAAAGCAATTGGCTATTATACAAATAAAACCCCAATGCACTTCCGCAAAGAGGAAGAAGAAGGGGGACCTCCGTACGCACCTGGGAGACCTCTGAACATACGTGTCAGAGTAACTGAAAATTTAATCACTTGCCAGTGCCCGCCCCCCCTGCGTCTCAACCCAATCTCAGACGTAAATCAACGACCTGCCGGCCCGACCATTTTTCTGCCCGACCATTTCTATCCGACCACTTATGCAGACCGATCTACGAACCCCAAGCTATAACTAACCAAATATCTCTGACCTCCGTCTTTCACCACCTTGACGGCGTGAGTAAATAATCTTGCTTTCAACCGATAAGCGTCTGTGCCTAATTCCACTCCAAGCGTCATAAATACCCGCCTGACGACCTCTAAGGTCTCGACTCCCCCTTGCTGCAGTGCACGGCAGTGACAAAGAGAAGCTCTGTTTGTTGTAGTGCAAAGGACTATAGAATACGCATTCAGAAATCCTAGTAGCAAACACAAGGACACAGTTTCTTTAGTGTGACTGATCCAAACTAGGCTAAATACAGTGCTCAAGAGTGAGTGCCAATAACCCAGCTTAATAATACCATGATGTCAAATTCTGTAAGAATGAACAAGACTCCTCAACTTCTTTAACAATAAAATCAACTTCCAGTCCTTTTTTTTTTTTTTTTAAATAAAGAAACAAAGAAGAGAATATAAATCTGTCTCTGTTTTAGAGAAACATATAATGCTTAATAAACAATGTTGATAATTTTTTTAATGCATCAGAAGGAAAAATGACACGAACTTGATTGCTAACACCACATCCTGCACTATTTCTTAAAACTCTTCCACTCAAGCATAGGCCCACCCTAACATTGATTACCTTGTAAACCTAACAAGATCACACTCTGCGGTTGCAAGGGGGAAAAAAAACAAACCTTTAACTGTTCACCCTCAAAGTAACAAATACAGATGTCCTGAAAAGGAACAAACAGGGTGATCTGATGTCTAAAGAACAAAACAGTACCTACTATCCAAAGGACAAAGTTAATATTTACCTGGAAGGGATAAGTTATAGAGAGGTACATCCCAGAGATTTTCTGAAAGTTGTGACATCCACTGACTATTTTCATGGCACATTTGAATTGATCTTTCCAAGGGGTCTTCCATTGGTTACTACAGTTGGTCCTAACAAGATTTTCTGAAAAAGATAATTAAAATATTTAGCATATTGTTGCTGGAGTCACTGTGCTCCTGTTGTATAGTATTCATTCATACCCATAAAAATGTTGGCTCTTCTCTACAGTAAAATGTCAAGGGCTTTTCAACCACCAAGTTCTTTGTTCTTGAAAATATTTCTTCCCAATACAACATTGATATTAACTGTTTTCATGGAACCTGCATTCATTCTTCTGTTGCAAAATGGTTCCTAATCTGGTTTTGACCTTGCAAAATACTGCTGTGTGAGATCCAGCTTTGTTGATGTGGAGAAACTGCCATTTATATCTCAGTATTGGGATATCATAAGGATTAGTCAGTTTAAAGTGGTTAATGATTACCACCCCCATCAATCACAGCATGCGCCTGCTCTCCTGTAACTCCTGCATCCTATCACCACATGTCTTAGGAATATGAAGAATCTGATCAAAGGGGAACAGACCTTGAAAATTCCACTTATGTTGCATTTTCTTCATGAATCTAAGAAACCAACAACACTTCACTTTCTCTCTTGGAACCAGGATTATCTTCTAGACCTCAGTTAAAGTCATCTCTGCAGGCACCTTTCTCTACCAGAAACCTTGGAAGCTTCCCCACTTTCAACATCACCCTGTTTTCACGGCCTATTATGATCCTCGGTGCAAGGCTACATTGGATGGACAGACTGGGACAATTATGCTAAACTTATTGACCAACATACAGTCTGCATCTCACAAGGTATCACTGTTTACCAAAGCAATCTTTAAAGCCACTGCCCCGTCTATCCTCCATGACTGCCAAAAACAATTATTCGTAGAGGTCTGTCCAACTCAAGGAGGCAGCCAGCCAGTTCTGCGGACAGATCATGGGGCTGGCCACCATTTTCATGGGCTGATTGTGGCAGGGCCCCCCCCATGCCTCTGATTGGCTGAGGGGACCCATCAGTTCTGCACTTCCCTGCAGATTGCCAGACGACCCAAAACTATGGATTAATTTCTTAATAATGTTTCCCTTAATGGTTTCCATGGGCTTAAATCAGGGGGTTAAGCCTGCCAAATCCATTAATTGACATGTCATTAAGTAATCTAAGCATTTAAATTCAACTCTAAACTGAAATGTCTTATGAAATTAAAGCTATACACAACATGAATTATAACTAATGCCATCACTATACACTTTATTAAAAGACATTGTAAAAAAGGAGTTTACCCAGTGCTAACCTTGAGACAGGCAATTCATGTTAGCAGTTAAATGCTAGCATGCTGCATCCAGTGGCACTAGCTGCAGATATTCTCTCTCTGTGGGGTGAGCACTTGTCCATACACTGAGATGGCATACTCAGAAGTCACTGAGTTTGTTGGAATGGTGAGGCAGTGTCTTGCCAGGGCACAGAGATGTGGAAACTGGCCACAGACAGTCCCAGAACACAGATACAGGCACAAGTATCTGGCACTCTTTAACAAAGTTCACGTAAGCAGTATGTTTGTTGTCATGCTCTTTCTTCCATCCAGGGATTGATTGCAGTAGCTGAGGGTCGCAAGTCAGAACATCAGTTGGAGTCCAAAATGCAAACAGCACTAAGGAAGGAAGCAGCCAGTCGTCTGAACCACAGGGGCAGTAATGAATCTTACCTGTAGTATTGGTTCAGCTTTACAGCTATTGTCTGGAACAGTTCCCATCTCCATTGGTTTTCACAAGGACAGCTTGACAGTTCTTGTGATACCCTGCCTTTGACCCAACTTATCAGCTTGTTGTGTGCATGGTGGATCACGGCCTTCAAACCACATTACGAGCTCCATGAACCAGGTGGCATTTTCAGCCACAAACATCACCTGATCTTGAATGTTGTTGTCCCATCTTAAGAGATTGTGCAGCTTCAGCATGCACTGTATGCTGGGTGTGATTTCCAGCTGCTTACTCACAAACTGCTGGTAGTGCTGCATATGTTTGGTGTGGTAATGGACCACATTGAACCACAAATTCCACCTGGTGAGCACAGGCTCTGGTGGCAGCAACACAGTGGCACATGAGTCCCCAATTTGACTGGCACAGGACTCCCTATATCGGACTTTACAGTTTGGATAGCCTTCAAACACTATCTTAAAGGAGGACACAAGGTTATCCACCTTGGGAATCTGTGTGCGCCAAATATCACTTACTAGAGATGGAATGTGCATGTTGCAGGTGATATGAACTGCTCTGGGCAGCATTTCTTGGAGCACATCAGAGAAAGCCTTGCACATGTATATGGCGTTGTCAGATGGGAATGCTGAAAGCTTGTTAAATTCTAAGCCATAGTTGGCAATTGACTTCACTGTGGCCTGAGACAGCAGAAAAATTAACAAATGCAAGATGGACCAGCTCTGTTTGAAACAGGTGGTCCCAGTCTGTCCAGCTCCCAGATGCAAATAAAGTGTGCAGCATGTAGTTATCTTGAGAGTCAGTGGCTTCATTGGCCACAATGGAGAAGGATTCATACTTTGCCAATTCAGACTTTGTGGACTGTACATACAAAGCAATCACTGCAGAGAGACAGTCTTGCTGAAGCTTGGCGAAGCACATGGAAAGCTGGCAGCATTTGGCACATGTTGGTTCAGGTAGTCCCTTAACTTTGGGTAATTAAGTTTCTCCAGCGAGATGTTCACTGCCACGTAAGACTCCACAAGGGAAAATGTCACCTCTCACTTTGCCAAGCTGTTTTCTGTGGTCCTTTTAAAGAGCAAGGACAGTCACTTTTTTCTTGCTCTGACCTTCAGCTTCTACAACAGCCCTCCTCTTCACGTGCACCTCAGACTCTAAGTGTCCATCTATACTGGTTTTCCTCAACACATCCAGAGTCACACTGCAGGCAGTACGGAACAGTCTGCCTCCATCTGCATACAAGGTCCCTGCAGGGTACTGCCTTACATGATCCAGAGCTGAAATGTATTTGGCCATCTTGGAGGATTTGGTCTCAGTGTTCATGCTCAATCCTCCTCAGGCTATAGCATGCTATAACAGCATGCCTGTGGCTGTTTAAAAGATGGTGCCAAAAGCCTCTCGCTTCCCTGCCTGGCTCCGGAGGCTCCCGTCAGGGACAAAGTGACTCCCCTCAGGACAAAGGGACTGAGCCTTTGTCACAAGCCGGTTTGCATGGCTTCCCACCCTTTTTTCTGCTTGCTGGTAAGTTGGGGTTTTTTTGCAGTGAAAAAAAATGCGAAATTGCAATTTCAGTAGGTCCCTAATTATTTGCCATGTCTAGATGGAAAATGTACAGAGCTCACTAAATGGTAAAAATGATTTAGTGACCCAGAAATAACCAATGACATTCTAGGGAGCCTAAATAAAGACCAAGAGAAGTGGACATGTCAAGTTACAGCAAGGAGGCATGATGCAAGAAGTTCAGTGCAGCACAAAGCTCACCAGACACACAACAATTGAAGCTCTCTCCAAATACAGTTGCCACATACCTGGCAGGCTTGCTAAAGCAGATAGAGATAATATGTTCAAGGAGTCAATCAAGGAGAGAATCAGCACAAGCAATCACCACACCTTGACCAAATCTAAAGTTTTAAACTAATTTAAGGAAGACACAGAAAAGGCACTGAGACTGATGAAAAGAAGGGAGGCTTCAGCTACTACAGTATTGCTAGAAGTCTTCCAATATCTCAGAGAGAAAAAAATAACACTGGCTGTCCATCTTAATGTACAATGTCATACAGAAGAACACGATGCTGAAGTGACAGCTATACCAAAACCACACAAAGATTATCTGTCCCCCCAATATTATTCCTGAGCTGTAGCTACAAGCTCCTAGAATAGACAATCCTACAGAGAATTGTGTCCATGGCAGAACAGCTTTTGAGTGATGTTTCAAGAGATTTCTGAACAATGCAAGGCACCTGTGACCAAATACTAGCACTCACTACATACAATGAGCATGGATATTAAGGGGAAAAGAAAACTAAAGATGTCCATGTTGACTGTATATAAACCCATTGCACATTGATCTACTGTAAAAGAGGTCAGGAGTTTGGTCTGCTGTGGTGATGAACTGAAGTAAGTATATTCAGGTAATTCTGAGTCACAAAACCAGCCCCTAGGGCCCCAAAAGAATGAACTCTTAAAAGGCTCAGTTCTAGTAGTGACTGTTTAATGCATTCCCTAATAACCTACTAAACTCCATCTCGACACACTTTGTGTAGTCTGACAGTATTTCCTTAGACTTATTAACTTTAATTTCCAAAATACAGGGCATGGCTACACATGTATTAACGTGCCACAATTACAGCACAATAAGTTTAGTGTCCATAATAACAGATACTAATTAAATGCACCATAATTGGTGCTACTACTCAGTAGTGCCAGCGCACCTTTTTTTTACGTGATGCTAATGCACTATAGATGAATTCTACTATGAATTAATGCATTAGCATGGCTTTCACCGTGATGCACTACTGTGCAGTAGAATTAGTCTACTGAGCTTCTAGCATCTTGTGTAGATGCACCCACTGAGAACCATCATCCATGACAACTTCCAGAAACTAAGTTCAAGACCATGTTGCCATGTTTGTTCTCATACCATGCTCAAAGCCAGCCTGATCACCATTTGATGCAACATCTGCAGCCACTGTATCTATGGGTAAGTCAATTCTACTCTCACAAATACCACCTCATTAAAGTAAGTGAGAAGATAAAAGTAGAAACTGTCTCCTGAACAAAGAACAGAAACTGTTTCCTCAATAAACTGATAGGCTCCCCATGGACAGTCAATGCACAAACACTTAACAGTTTGGGGCTATTCAGTTTATGAACAAGGTGTCCCCATTTGGTTAAATTCTAATTACAACAGTTTAGTGGAAATACAGTTGAATTAGACCATAAGAATGATCACAGACGCATTGAAGCCAACAAAATCTGTATGGTTACCAGTCCTAGCTAACATCCCTCCACTAACTATCTGGCACCAGAATGAAGCAACACGTATCACTGTTAAAGGGTATATGGGATTCATGATGGTGTAATAGAAGTCCAGTCTGGCAATGCTGCTGCATTCTGGCAGAGAGAATGGGAGAAAGCCACAGAACTCTCACATCTTCACTGGGCCATATGAATGCCCACCTGACCTTGGATTCCCACACCACCTCTCGAGCCAGCTAAGAAATTTCCAGTGGGTGTGGTTGGTGATAAGAGTAGTCATGCCTGAGGCACTATGGACTTCCATTGTGTCTCCATGATGCTCTGGGAGATGCTGCAGCTGCCCAGAGATCTTCTCAAACTGAACATTGCTAACTTGGGGGCATTGCCTGGCTCACAGCTTTGACCTGAGGCTCACACCCCCATACCTTACAAGAAAAGCTGAACTGTATTAAGATAAAGGTAGTGGCTTAATGGGCTCTAAGGGTCTGCCTCCCCTGCACCCTGTCTTATCCTCCGTGGAAGCACATGTTCAAATCCCATATGGGTCCTTCCAAAGTAAATACTCTAAGTACCATCAAATTTACTGTAAAGATCTTCCAGATAAAGGTAAAGGACTGATATGCTAATAAAGATCCCATTGCACTATCCACAGCAGTAGAAGAATTCCCTTAGTGAACATTTTTTCCCCTCGGCTACTATTTTGTGCATTAGCTGACTACCCATTCCCTCTCACTGGTTGGTTGCATTCCAGTGGTGCTCTGGTAGTGAGTGTAAGGCTGAGTTCCTATTTAGAAATGTTAAATATTTGTAAAAATAGAATTGTCTTTTTCTCTCCCCCTCATATCCAGGTAGTCCTCGCACTTACGGTGGGTTATGTTCCTGGAAAAGGCGCTGTAAGTTGAAACAATGTCGAATCTGATTTTCCCAATTACAATGTTATAATAGAGGGTTACATTCCTGACCAAGGGCCTGATGCCCAACTTTTTATAGAAATGACCATAAACACCGTATTTAAATCAACTATTTAATCAACTATAAATGATATACACTGTACAGTACAAAGCTTTATAAAGTGTACTGTCCATAAATTGATTAAACAGGGCAATAAAGTAACTAATCACATAAGGTTTTATTTAATCAGAACGTGAAGGAATGCCTTCATCAGGGTCATGGAATTTAGGACTTCTTTGGGGAAATTTTGGGGAGACTTAGGGCCATTTTTGGCTTTTTGTGAAACTGATCCAGGGATGTTTATTTTCCTGACCTCTTTTTCTCATTGTAAATTTCCCTGTTGTGCCATAAGTGCGAGGATCCAGAGCCGTAAGTAATAACATGGGTGTAAATGGCAGATCACTGAAAGTGCGAATTGCTGCAAGTTGAAATGCTGTAAATCAAGGACAGGGATGTAGGTTGTAGCCATGTTGGTCGAAGGACATAGGCAGACAAGGTTCCTTGGGTGAATCTGATATCTTTTATTAGACCAACCCAAATAGTTGGAGAAAAGTTATTAAGCAAGCTTTTGGGTTCAAAAACCCTTCGTCAGGCTAAGGAAGTTTCAGCAGTTGGTGTGTGCTCTTCCTGGATGGAATGAAAAGTAAAGAAGCCAGCAGCTGGGCTGGTATGCATACAAGTAAATCAAGGACTACCTGTAAAGTGAATGATAGCTGCCAGCTGTGTGGCACTGCAGGTCAGGTCACTTATTTAGGCATCTGAATTATGACTGTGTACCTAAACTTTAGGCAGCTAGTTTTGGTAAGCTTCATCTTAGGCTCCACACCTCCCCTCCCACAAGTTTCCTGTCCAAGTTCTTCCCACACCCAGTCATCCACCCCTCCCAGACAGCTACAGCACAGCCCCTCAACTTGAAGCCTTGCTAGCCAGTAAAGCGATTAAAACAGATCTGCACAACTTACATTTCAAAATAACAATGTAATGTCACTACTCTGCCCTCCCCACTGCATGACTAGTTTCATGGGGCCAGTTCTGAGTTGGCATAAAATATAACTAGATTCAATGCATAACTATTCTACCCATTTACATCAGTTAACAAGCAGTCCCTAAACCCATTCTCTGTAGCAACAACACTAGTGCTGAGAAAAATTGCAAGCAGCTTGCTCATGCTCTCTCTCACCTTTGGAAATCTAGCTTTAAAGCTCTTTAAAAAAAAAGGCTGGCAATTTGATCCTGAAGATATAAAAAAATTTGATAAGCTATTTCATCCTTCTTCCTCTCCTCCCCTTTCATCTGTTGTGTGTCCTTTTAGATCCTGATCCTGCTTTCCTGTGTATGGGTCACCAAGTCCAACTAAAACAAATATAACTATGTACAGTTGAACGGAACTGTCCGTCCTGATGCAGCGCCCTGCAGGCCCAGAGCCTTTGCCTACAAGAATTTGCAAGGGACTATTTCTTTCTAAAAGAATCAGAGATTTTAAGAGCAGAAGGCCAGTTATGATCTTGCAGTCTGAGTCCCTACCACAAGCCATGGAATCGCATCTGGTAATTTCCACAAAGCCCATACTTCCTGTTTATACTGTAGCTCTTCTACAATGCTCTTTTGCCTTTCATTAAAACATGCAGTCTCACCTTAAAGAATAAAATAAACACTACCTAGCACTCTTTATCAGCAAATATCAAAGCACATTACAAGATAAGTCAGTATTCTTGTCCCCAGTACACAGAGGGAGAACATGAGGAAGAAGAATCCATAGCATCCCAAGCAAGTTTTTTCCAGTGGTTCTCAAACTTTTCAGACTTGAGGCATCCCTCAGAAAATGCCATCTCGTAGTTATTCTATTGGAAAGAACTGAGACAAACCACAACAGATGAATATACCTCCTCTGCTCGCGCTTGTAGAGAGGCAGTTAGACGGGCCAAAGCTACCATGGAGCTGAGAATGGCATCCCAAGTAAAAGACAACAAGAAATTGTTTTTTAGATATATAGGGAGTAAAAGGAAGGCCCAGGGAGGAATAGGACCCCTACTAAATGGCCAGAAACAATTGGTGATGGACAGGGGGGACAAGGCTGAACTCCTCAACGAGTTCTTTGCCTCAGTGTTCCTAAGCAAGGGGCGCGACAAGTCTC
>NW_005841872.1:1015921-1016326 GCF_000455745.1 Alligator sinensis
AAAGGGATCTTGGAGTCCTAGTGGACTCCAAGATGAACATGAGTCGGCAGTGTGACGAAGCCATCAGAAAAGCCAATGGCACTTTATCGTGCATCAGCAGATGCATGACAAATAGATCCAAGGAGGTGATACTTCCCCTCTATCGGGCGCTGGTCAGACCGCAGTTGGAGTACTGCGTGCAATTCTGGGCGCCGCACTTCAAGAGGGATGAGGATAACCTGGAGAGGGTCCAGAGAAGGGCCTCTCGTATGGTTAAGGGCTTGCAGACCAAGCCCTATGAGGAGAGGCTAGAGAAACTGGACCTTTTCAGCCTCCGCAAGAGAAGGTTGAGAGGTGACCTTGTGGCTGCCTATAAGTTCATCACGGGGACACAGAAGGGAATTGGTGAGGTTTTACTCACCAAGG
>NW_005841872.1:1016496-1019004 GCF_000455745.1 Alligator sinensis
TTCCTGCCTATGCAGGGGGTCGGACTCGATGATCTATTGAGGTCCCTTTTGACCCTAACATCTATGAATCTATGAACAACAGATCCAAATCTTTTTAAGCACTACAAATTCAGGACATTGGCTGCTATGGTGCACTTGCTTTATCTGTGGCAGGCTAGGGTGTTATGTCTTGTGGTGTGTCAGGGTTGACTGTGCCGTTTTGTTAACAGATGGACAACGGATTTGTAAAAGATGATTTGAATAGGGACGATCCTGCTTCAGGCAGGGGATTGGACTAGATCACCATTAGAAGCCCTTCCAATCCCAATTTTCTATGATTTTCAAATAGAAATCATAAACTTCCAGGTTTATCTTGTGAATCATGTTTGCATACTTATCAGTGCTAACATTGTACAGCACCTCAAGGCACGCTTGAAAGGATCTCCAGACACTCCAGGGGATTGATTCACCCTGGTAGTGAATCACAGGGCATGTCTGCACATGCATTAAGGCACTTTTTCTAATATGCATTAAATTTAGTACCTCCAATGTGAGGTACTAAAGAAATGAACATTAGGCTGCCTTAATGAGCAGTAATGAATGTGCATGGTTTACGTGACACTTAATCTACAGTAGTTTATTTTACTGTGCATTGGCATAATCACACTTTTTTTACATTACAATTCAATGTGCAGTAAAATAGGCACATTAAAGCACACATGTAGATGCGCCCACTGTGATAGTCATTACCCTCACCAGTAAAATTGCATGCCTTATTTCTTGTCTATGGGCAGGTATTCTAGTTGCAGACAGTGGCTAGATGCTACAACAGTGTAAGTAATAAATACTAAAACTCAGCAAGTATTTTGGTCTTGTAGAATTTGCAGATATAACTGACTGTGTCATCAATATTTTAAACAACTGTTTTTAATGCATTGGTAAATTCTCAAAATGTAAATGTACAACAAAATACAGAACACTACTCTCTAAAATCACAGAGGTGAAAATTAAAATCACAGCATCTCACTAGTGTGGGAGAACCTTTGGTGACATTTTACATTTAGTACTTAAACCCATCCTTAGTGAAATAATCCCTCCAAGACACAAACAATAGTGCACAGATCAAGACTTTTTAAATAAAGTAAATAATTGCTACTTATAAATTGCCAATTCCCTTACCGCTCAGGCAAAAGCATCTACCAGCTAGAACAGTCTCAACACAATGAAATCCAACTCAGATTGCTTTTAGGTCTATTTAAAGGTTTCCAGAGGACTGACTTATACTCTATTCTTTTTATTTTTACTTACTCTTATCAATCGTTTAGTTTCCTCTTCAGCTTCCCAGCTCTTTGGAAAAGCTTCCACATTTCTAACAGCTGTTCTGCTCAGGTCCCTGTAAAGAGAAAGCATCTGGCACACTACAGCAGGAAAGAAAAGCAAACCAGCACTGCACAGTGAATGTCACCGGATTGGTCAAAGTCTGCAACGCCCACTTTCAGATCAAGTGACATACAGTTAAAAAGGAAGAGGGAAACAAAAGTTAGTTGAGCTAATAAAGCTGCCTAATTTGTAAAAACAGATGCTCAGAGAGCTAAAGCTGTGCCGCTTCATGATGAAGATGCATACAAAGAACAAGGAATGAAGGGACAGTAGCACACCAAGTACTGATTTCTAGCAAACCTTAGAGAGTTCTTTGAGGTCTAAGGATGAAAAAGGCTCTATAAGAAGTAACTGATTATTACTGGCCATAATAACAATTATTATTCAGTCCCCTCTCTCTTGCCAGAGACCTTCCATTCTTAATGTCAGGGAGAAGTACTACATGATGTAATAAATTATTTTCCCATCTCTAATTTCTTTGCCACCTGCATTTAGGATGTAAATTATTATTTACATTGGCATTGTATAAAAATATAGGAATGGGCCATCATGTAGTTAGACAGCATAATAGTAGTGGGTGAATGAAGTGAAATGACCAATAGTTTGATTCCACCAGCAAAGTTTAGCCTGAGCATTTTTCCAAGATGCTAGAACACCTGCTCCATCCATGGAGCAAACACATTACCAAGCTCCCCTACTGCATTCCCTTTTTCCAGAAATAAATTTAGTCTGCAGTCCCTACAACAGGGGTGGGCAAAATATGGCCCGTGGACTGGATCCAGCCCATGAGGCCATGCTATCCGGCCTGCAGGACCCCTAAAAAAAAATTTAGAAAATTAATATTTCTCTGCCCTTGGTTCCTGTCAAAAATGACAGGAACCAGGGGCAGTAGGACCCAGGAGAAGCCCAGCAGGCTCCCACAACAGCAGGACCCACCTAGCCCCGCCCCCCCAGCTGGAAGCCCCAGCGGGGGCTTCTGGCCTGGGACCACATGGCTACCCCACACCAGAACTGCAGGTAAAGGGGAAGGGCGGGGGAGGACCCCAGGCAGGGAAGGAGCCTGGGGAAATGTGGCCCAGGGAAAAGCTGAGCCGGGTCGGGGGGGAAGCAGCCCCCTCGCCCACCCTGTGGCTGGCGCCCTGTGCTGCA
>NW_005841872.1:1019060-1061119 GCF_000455745.1 Alligator sinensis
TGCACCATGGGACACTAGCCATGGGGCAGGGGAGGGGCCACCTTTCCCACCTCATGCTCAGCTTTTCCCCAGGCTCCTTCCCGGCATGGAAGAAAGCAGCCCTTCCCTGCCCCGTGGCTGGGGGCCCCTCCTGCAGCGGGCAAGGGGCCTCTCCGCCCCGCCCCCCTGCCCCCCATGCTCAGCACTACCTTGTAACCTGACCCCCCTGCCAGCCTGGGCCCCCCTCTCCCTGCTGATGCAGCCCAACCCAGCTCCATAGACCCCTGCCAGCCTGTGCCCCGCTTTGGGCCCTACCCATGCTGGCCTGGGACATTTGTCCCAAGACATTGGGACATTGGTCCCAAGATAGTGACTAGGGGCTGGGGCACCTGTCAAGGGGCAGGGCTACGCATGCAGCCCTCGACTGCCTGTCAAAACTGGGTAAGCAGCTCTCCACCCAAAATAATTGCCCACCCGTGCCCTACAAGAAGAACATGATCTTTATAGATTTTAAATTGGAGCTCTTGTTTTGATAATGTAGGGTCATTGATTTCATTGCTATAATGCAATGCAATTTATTTTTTATAGTGTACTTTACACATAGCATGTGTAATAAAATGTTCGAGAAGTTTGGAACAGAAACACAAAACATGGTAAAGTTGAATACACAGGAGAGAAATTAATAAAAGCATGAAGTCGAGTAAAAAGGACAAGTTTACTTTTAAAAGGGTTTAAAAGTGGAATTACTGTGAGGAAAGTTAACAGTTACAGGGGCAGAAGTTCAGTGTCCACCATACATTCATAGATGTTAGGGGCTGAAAGGGACCTTACCAGATCATCGGGTCCAGCCCCCCTGCACTTGGGCAGGAAAGATTGCTGGGGTCAGAAAGCAGAGTAAGATTTGAGGAAGTTAAAAACAACAAACCATTAGAGAAGAGGTGAGCATTTGAGGAAACATGGTATCAGAGACACAGGATGGAGGAGAGCACGCAGAGATTAAGTTGATCATAAGACTACTTTGAAAGCTAAGATGATGGAAGATGACTGGGAAGAAAAGTATGTACCCTTCAGCTACTATTGTGATGAGTGTGCAAGACATACACACATCTCCAAGGTTTAGAGCAAATCTGGCTACAGCAATCTGGGCTAGAGATATCTGGGAAACGAAATTTCCATTCTGCAGTATTATAAGTATTTCAACAGCCAAAAGCAGAACAGAAACCCTACAGTTTGTCCTGTTTCTTTTATTTTGAAAGCACTGAAACAAGTTTTCAAAAAACAGTTACATACTTCCTGGAATCTACAGAAATTGCTGTCTGAGGGCCCTGGCAGACATCAACATTATGGCACAATTAATGTATTAATCATGGCATAATTTGTAACATGCTACAAGTTCACCCCAATTTATGGAGCATTAAGGGGGCAAACCAGCTACAGAGAGCTCCCATTATATGTGGAACCTCTCTGGCTGGTTTGAACTGAGCCTTAAATTGAATTTGTGGCATGTACCCGTCAGACCCATGGCTGTCCTGTGTGGATTTGACTCACAGATGAAAGTCTAGATAAGCACTGGGTAACTCCAGGTCTTTAAAAACCTGAGACATGGGAACCCAAGATGGAGAAAGGATTTCTGATCTCAGGTCCCTGTGCTCCAGGCTTTTAAAATCACTGCAGCCCACCTGGGTGGCACACACTGTGCTTCAAAAGCCTAAGGTGCCAGGAACTAGGGTTTAGGCTGCTGACATCCTGGTTGCTGATATCTGGGGCTTTCACACACCTGCCCATTGGGCTTCCCTACCTAATACTTCCAGACAAGCATCTCAGTCTGCCCCTAAAGAGGCTGCCTGGTATGCAGGCTTAAAAATGCAGAGCAGAGGAAACTCCCAGGCTCCCCCTGCCAGCAGTTACAGACTCAGAGTGGGATCCCAGGCTCCACATACCTCATAGGAAGCCAAGCTGGGGACCTATCCCCAATGCTGGCCTCCCTGCACCAGCAGTTGTACAACTGGGAACTGATCCATGGTCCCAAAATGTTTGTGTGGCAAGGCAAGGGGCACAACTAGGGTTGCCAACCCTCTAGGATTGCCTTGGCATCTCCAGGAATTACAGATAAGTCTCCATGAGACTACTGAGAGTCACCCAAGAGAAATTATAGGGCATTCATTAAAATAATTATTAAATGTTGAATCTGATGTATACAGTTGTCCAGTGGGTTTTTAAGATGTAATAGTAATGTGCATTTGCCTTCCTGATGTAAATTCATTAATGTCATTACATCATGTGATGAACCTCCCAGAATAGATTCAAACAGAGTTGGCAGCCCTAGGCACAACTGTTGGGATCACAAATCAGGTTGCATTGCACCATTAAACAAATGTCTGTTAGGGGCCTAAAAGGAATATCGTTCCTACCAGTTTCATTGCTGCCCACCTCCAGATAGCAGAGGTGAACCATTCTATCAGAAAATTCCCAACCGCCTCTAGTCTAGATGCTTTCAAATTTAAGGATTAGAGGCCTTGCTTCTCCTCTCACCTAAACTAGAATTACTAGCTATAACAGGGGGCCTTCTTGGGGCATCCACCAATGCCCCACCCACCTGTTCTGGGCCAACCACCCACCTTCTCACCCGCCACACCTTGATGACATTTAATTAAGTCGTTAATTAAGCAGGAGGCTGCCCATTTCTTGCCCCGATGCCAGGGGGCGCTGTCTGCAGCACCGTTCCTCCCCTACACCACAGGGCAAGCCTTGCAGATGGCATCCACTGATGTTACTCTCACCAGCCCCACACTGGGCCCCAGAATCCGCCAATCAGGACCCCTCTAAGATCCCTTCATTCAAGCAGCCTACTCTGCCCTCATTCAGGCTACTTAGCTCCCCGAAACTATTTCCCCTCTCTGGTGTGGTCCCCCCACGGGACCTTTGGCCACACAGGCCCTGGCCTCACCTCCAAAGCCAGTTGGCACCCTAGCCCCTCAGCTCTGGGCATCCCTCACAGTGGGCCCCTGGCCCTTTTGACCAGTCTGGTCCTGGCTCCAGCATTGACCAGTTGAGGGTACTCTACATCAGGCCTATGAGCCTCTAGCCCCACTCTCTCTCTGGGGTCTGCCCTCTGGACCCTACTAGTGGGTCTGGTTGTGGGAGCTGGGGTTAAGGTGCCCCGACCCACCTTTCACTGCCAACTGGCCTGGCATTTCCTGAGGGCTCCTGTGCCACTGAGAGCCTCACCAAGCCACCCACTCCTGGCAGGGTGCAATTTTAGGTCATGCCCAGGACCATGAGCCTCCTAGCCATCCCCTACAGCTCCTCCCTTACCTCCCGGATGTTCCAAAAAGACTGACAGCCAGGCAATGTTACTGCCTGCCTGCCAGCAGCAAAATGCTCTGCTTATATAGGCAGTCCTGAATCTAAAATGGCTGCTGCAATCAGGCACCTGCTGGCTGCTTGGCTTAGATCTTAAAGTGGCAGGCACAAACAGTGCCCTGCCACACTAGCGATGTCAGCAGAATAAATCCTGATTTATATCAATATAAGTCAGGTCACAGTAAGGCCCCAGGGTTTTAAGAAATCCAAGAAAGAAGGAAAAACAAGAAAAAAAATCAGCCAGCTATTAAGCAAAGAAGAAGTACATCAGCAGAGGAAAGGTCAAGATAAGGATAAATTCTGACCATGTTGCAGAAATAATCATATACAGATTTCTACACAAGGAAGCTGTGAGAAGGAAAAGTCCAGGGTGACTTCAAGGTATTTGGCCTTGATTGCAAAAAAAAAGTAGTGGAAATACCCAAAAGGAATTATTCAGATTTTGAAATGTTTAGGTACAGGGGGTTCTCAAGCCTCTGGGAACTCACAGGATCAAACCCGGCAGATATAGCAAAGCGGTGTGAGTTGACAGAAACATAGAATTTATACACCTTTCTGGGGTCACCTGACCCCCAGTTGTCTTTTCTGCTTGGTGCAGGGGGCTGGACCCGATGATCTTCTGAGGTCCCTTCCAGCCTTCCAATCTATGAATCTATGAATCAACACGTCACCTCTTTTTTTTGGCTGCCAACATGTGTCAAGCAGCCAAAATAATACTGATTTTCAGCAGCAAAAAAAAGAAAAGGAGGCAACATTACCCCCTCACAATATCACCCCTTTGGCCACGGCTCCTTCACCATGCACTGCCCCCCACTACCCTACCCTCCCTGCTGCTGGAGCCAGAGATGCTGCAGAAAAGGTGGAAGGTGCCAGAAAGGTGAGAGACAAGAGGATGAGGCATTTCCCAACCTCCATTCCTGCACCACTACCCCTCAGGCAGTGCTTGGGGCTTGTACACCACTTGCCCACCCAGCCTTACCCTACTGGGCACCAGTCATGGTTCCATAAAGAAGGCAGAGTTGAATTTGGCTCTTAAAGAAAAGTTTGAACCACTAAATTAGGCCTGAAAGTTATACTTCCACCATGATGCAGGGAACAGCAAATGAATGTTTTCTTTGAGACTGTAAAAATAAGTGAGTCAAAACTGAAAACAGTTTCTGTAAGAAATGTAGGCCCCTGCGCAAGATTTTTTTAATCCCTAGAGGCAGTGATGATGTGTAGTGGGTGCACAGGAGTGCATGTGCACCCCCTGAGAGTGCTGGTGCTCTCCCTGACAGGCAGCACTCTCCACTTAGGCAATGGGCAGGGTGGGGCAGGCAGGAGTGCTGGTGTCCCCCCCATGAGTGCCAGCCGGGGAGTGTGAGTGCTTGGATGAAGTGCCGCGGCCACTTCCCAGGTGGCATGATTGGCCGTGGGAGGATCCTGCCCCAGTCGCTGACTGGTCACTGGTGGGGCATGTGCCCCTGCCCTGACTAAGATAGAACCAGTCGCCCATGCCTACAGGCAACTCAAGATAAGTCTCTACTGCAGGGTCACCTCATATAATTACCCAGGCTCAACTTACCATCCACACGCAAACAGGAACAGAGCAGGAATTCAAATGCACCTTCTCCTGGATCATCATTAACTAATTTACTTTGAACACAGTGCCAGATGTAAGCAGATGTGCCGCTCCTCCTACAAGGCAAACCCTGTATTCCAAGTTCTGAGATTTTTTATCATTGGAACATAGAGAGTCTCTACTGAACCTAACTATTACCATCTCTTATAACACAAGAAATAATGTGTCCATGTAGCTTGTCAAATGACAAGTATTTACACAACCATTTTAAAATACATATAAGAAATGAGTGTATTAAATATTAAACAAAAAATTCACATTTCTTCTTCATTTTTTTCCCTGTGTTCCATCTACTTCACATTCAAATTCCTTCTCTGTTCCTGCACAGATGGATTTACCCTCTACCATTCATAGTACACAATAGCTGTACTTAAGAACATAAGGATTGCCATTTACTGGGTCAGGCCACAGGTCCATCTAGCCCAGTATCCCCTGTCACAGTGGTAGAATGGATGCTAAGAGGGAGAGCAAACTGAGTATGACCAGAGTTTTCCCTCTGTTCCTCCCTTACTTGCAGCCTCCATTATTTAAGTTCTAGGAAGTTCTAATACAGAAGCTGTATCCCTAGCTCCCATGCTTAATAGCTACGGATGCCCCTTTCCTCCAAGAATGTGTTGAATCCCTTTTTAAATCTGGCTAAACTGTTAGCTTGCCCAACATCTGGTGACAATGGATTCCACATTTTAGTTGCACACAGTGTGAAAAACACCTTCCTTTTCTTAGTTTTAAACTTACTAGCTACTAGTTTCATTTTGTGACCCCTACGTCTTGTATTGCGCAAGATAGTAAATCACTATTTACTTGTTTTGTCATTTAGTATTTTGTAAACCCTTATGCACCCCCTCAAGGATCTCTTTTCTAAACTGAATAGGCCTAGCCTCTTTAGTCTCTTCTCAGATGGAAGCCCCTCCATACCACTAATCATTCTTGGTGCCCTCCTCTGGACCTCCTCTAGTTCTTCTATATCCTTGTTAAAGTGTGGGGACCAGAACTGGACAAGTATTCAAGGCATAGATGCACCATGGATTTATAGAGGACACAATTATACTTGCTGTTTGTTTACAATTCCATTCTTAATAATCCCCAACATTTTGTTTGCCTTTTTGACAGTTGCTGAGCACTGAGCTGATCTTTTAATTGAATGGTCCACAATAACTCCCACATCTCTTTCCTGTGTGGTAACAGCTAATGTAGAGTATATACTGTAGGTATAGTTTGGGTTATTTTTGCCCATGTGCATCACTTTAAAATGGTCTATATTGAATTTCCTCTGCCATTTAGTTGCCCATTCACTCAAATGTGCCAGATCCTTCTGTAGTTCCTCACAGTCTGCCTTGGTCATTATTACTTTGAGTTATGTTGTGTCATCCGCAAATTTGACCACCTCACTACTCACTTCCTTTTCCAGATCATTTATAAATGTGGTAAACCAGGGGTGGGCAAAATACAGCCCAGGGGCTGGATCTGGCCCATCAGGCCATTCTACCTGGCCCACAGGGCCCCTTAAAAATTTAGAAAATTAATATTTATTTGCTCCTAGCTGCCTGTCAAAGATGACAGGAGCCAGGAGCAGTAGGACCCAGAAGAAGCTGGTGGCAGGACCCAGCAGGTAGGCCTGCCCAGCCCTGACCCCCAACCAGAAACCCCTGCCTAGCAGGCCCTGGGCCATAGGACTGTTCCCGTTTCCCTGCGCTGGAGAGGGAAATGCGGCCTTTAACAGTTTGCCAAACCTCGGTAAGTGGCCCACCACCTGAAATAATTGCCTGCCCCTGTGTTAAACAGTGCTGGTCCCAACAAAGATCCCTGGGGGACCCCACTGTTTACTTCTTTCCATCCTGAAAACTGACCATTTATATTCATTCTTTGCTTTCTGTATTGGAGCCAATTTCTAATCCACCAATGGAAAGTCCCTGTAATCCCATGGCTACCTAATTTAGTTAAGATGGTTCTTAGTTAAGAACCTGATCAAAGGCTTTTCAGAAATCCAAATATCCTGTCACCTGGATCGCCCTGATCCACCTGCTTATTGACACCCCAAAGAACTTTAGCAGGTTGGTGAGGCATGATTTCCCTTTGACAAGGCTGTGTTGATTCCTCCCCAGCAAGTCATGTTGATCCATGTGCTGAACAATTCTTCTTTTCATTATTGTTTCTACCAGTTTTCCAGGAACAGAAGTTAGGCCTGGCCTGTAGTTCCCTGCATCCCCTCTAGAGCGTTTTTTAAATATGGGAGTCACATTGGCAACCCTCCAGTCCTCTAGTACCAAGGCTGTTTTTACTGATAGGCTGCATACTACAGTTAGGATTTCAGCAATTTCTGATCTGAGCTCCTTTAGGGCCATAGGGGAATGTCACCAGGTCCTGGCAATTTGCTACTACTGTTTCATTTAATAATTTCCTCTACAACCTTATCTACTGAAACCTCAACTTGGGTCAGCTCCACTGACTTGTCCCTAGAGAGGAGTGGATCTGGTAATGGAATTTCCCTGGCATTTTCCACAGAGATGACAAATTTAAAGAATGCATTTAGCTTTTCAGCAATGGCCCTGTCATCCTCTAGTGCCCCTTTTACACCCTGATCATCCAAAGATCCAACTGACACCCTGGCAGGTCTTCAGCTTCTAATGTACCTAAAGAAATTGTTATTATTACCTCTGTGTTCATAGCAAGTTCCTCCTCAAATTTTTTCTTAGCTTGTCTTATTACAGTTTTACATTTGCTTTGCCAGAGTTTATGCTCTTTTTTATTTTCTTCATTAGGATTTGATTTTCACTTTTTGAAAGAAGCCTTTTTTCTGCTTATTGCCACTGGGACTCTGCCATTAAAGCATACTGGCTATCTTTTGGTTTTGCTTTCCTTTTTTTTTTATTTGCTGTATGCATTTGCTCTTTGCCTCCAATATGGTGTTCTTAAGCAGTTCCTATGGTGCTTGCAACTTCTTCACCTCCTATGGGGCCCTTTATAACTTCTCTCTAACTAGTCTACCTTTTTAAAGTCAAAGGTTACAGTGGTAGATTTTCTTCTAGTCTGTCCTCCTACAAGGATGTCAAACCCAATTGCATTGTGGTCAGAATTGCAAAGCAACTCAGTAACATTGACCCTTTGCAGCAAATCTGTGCACTGCTTACTAGTGCAAGAATGGCCTTTCCTCTTGTAGGTTCCAAGACTAACTGCTCCAGGAGGCAGTCTTTTATAACATCAAGAAATTTTCTCTCTGCATCCTGACCTGATATTAGACCAATCCAGTCTATCTGTGGCTAGTTGAAGTCACCCATCATTACTGTGTTTTCTGCTGTCACAGCCGCTCTCATCTCCCTTAGCATTTCTAGCTCACTGCTGCCATCATGGTCTGGGCAGTCAACAGTATATCCCCAGATGTAATTTTTTTCCCTGTAGATCTATATATAGTGGTATTTCATTTTAATCACAGAAAAATGTGAATTTGGGGTTACTTTTTATATCTGAAAATTGGGGATTTTTTTAAATGAGAGAAAACCAGAGTCCCTGCTCATCAGTTGAAAAATCTACCCTATTTGATTCAATGCAGTTTTTGCTGTAGAAAGCCATTCCCCCACCAGTACAATCTACTCTATCGTTCCTGTATAATTTGTATCTTAGTATTACAGCATCCTGTCATTGATTTTCGTCATTCTGCCATTTTTCAGAATACCAATTATATCAATAACATTATTTACTGCTAAGCATTCAAGTTCCCCTACCTTTAATCTTAGAGCTCTAGCATGAGTATAAAAATATGTGTACTTTTTATTGTTGCCAGGTTGGCTACTTCTGTGTGACCTTTTAATCATTAAAGGTATTTTCTTGTGCTTGTCTTCTCCCTGTTACTTATCCCAATTTTTCATGGTTTCATCCCTATAGGGTCTATCAATCTGAACTGTGTGCTCTTCTGCACCTGTGGCTCCCCCCACCATTTTTAGTTTAAAAGCTGCTCTACCATCTTTTACTATTATTTAAATATTAAATAAATATTAATATTTATTTAAAACCAGGAGTTTGGTACCATTTTGGCTCAGGTGGAGACCATCCCTCCTGTACAGGCACTCCCTGTTCCAAATGGTACCCCAGTTCCTATTAAATTTAAACCCTTCCTCCTTACATTCTGTATGGATTGACCTGAACCTATGGGACTTACCTATTTTCTTTCTCCTAAGCTTTTCTTTTAACTGGACTGATTTGACCAATACAAAACAATTCCCTAGCATTTAATTGTTTTCCTGCTGCCTTTACCAGATTTTACCATATCTCTGTCAACAGTGAGGATTGAATATATATAAATGCTATGTGATGTTTAATGTGCACACATTATTCCTTTATTTTCTAATTGGGGAAAACTAGAGTACAATTTTCCTAATATTTGAATTTTGCAGTTCGTACATCCTTATATTTATTCAAACTGCAGTGGCCTTGTCAATGTTAACTACAAATTTTTAATTGGCGAAACTAAGTGTGAACAGATTCAAGTAACTGACAACTCAAGAAATAGGTAGTAACAACACTAATTTCAGTGAACAAATCAGAACATGTATTATGCTTTAATATAGCACTCATAAGGAACTGTAGGGAATTGTAACTTGTAACAAGTTGAAGGACAAGTTTTTCCAGTTCTCTGGTTATGTATAGAGTATATGATGGTGGCACACCCATCCTTATAAAACTTATAAATGATTGTACACATTTAGGTTACTGGACTCAGAGTCAGTCTCAGAACGCTGACCAGCTAGCTGCCTCTCGAAAATTGGGTATCTCAGTAAATATATAGTTATCACCTTTACAGCCCTATCCTGCAGCCCTTACCCACAGGAGGAAAACCACTGACTTCAGTGAAAGTCTGCATTTTAATTAGGACCATTGGATCAAACACTTATCTGAAGACGCCATCATCTCCAGTGGAACAAAAACTAACTTGCTAAGGGTATGAAAGAGTAAGTGGAATGACTGAGCTGGTAATAGCTCTGTCACCATGACACTATAAAATAATAAATAAAAGGAATGGAATACATGCCAATTAATATGTTAAATCAGGAGTTGGCAACCTTTTGGGAATTATGGGTCAAATTAACAGAACTAGGTCCAAAAGCAGGCTGCCCTTTTTGACCCACATGTCACTACTACCCCCCATCACACGCACTTTGCCGATTTCCCACTGAATTGCCACCAATGCTGTTGATTTGCTTTTGAATTGCTCCTGGCATGCCAGCTTCACAGGCTGGACAGAACTGCTTGGCAAGCCACACTAAGTGGGGCTGGAAGAGACCTCCAGACGTCTTCTAGTCAACCCCCTCCTGAGGCAGGATCAGCCCTATCCAAACCATCCTGTACAAACTATAATCTAAACTCTACCATAGGCAGTAGAAGGCCTGGGATAACGTGGCTTAGCCCCGACAAACATGGGGCAGTGGGTAGGGCCACAGGGGAGCCCAGGCATGGGCTCCAGGAGGCTGCAGCAGGGAGGAGAAGGGCGAGCACAGATTCAGACACTCGTAGCCCAGTGCGTGGATCACTGCCCAGCACAGCAGGTAAGTCCCAGTCTTTGAAGAGGAAGGCGGGGGCAGATCGAGACCCCCATAGTGAGGGAGGAAGTGGTGGGGCAAAAGCAGGGGCAGTGGCTGAGGTGAATGTGGCCCCGGAGCCGGGGCAGGTCATGGGACTATGGGAGCCCTAGGCAGCTTGTCCAGAGGTGTGAGCAGGCTCCCACCACTGGGCGCACGCCAGGGGAGGCACAGGGGACACATGGCTCCCAGATTTGTGTACAGGGCAGTCGGGCTGCCGCTGCAGGCTGTGCCTCTCTGCGCCCTGCTGCCTTTGCTGCTGCTGTGGGAGCTGCGCAATGCCATGTGCCTGCCATCACCCGGTGGGCAGGGGAAGCAGTACAGCTCAGCAACGGGACACACATGGCATCACGCAGCTCCGGAGGCAGTGGTAGCAGGGCGCAGAGCCCAGCATGCAGCAGCAACCCACCTGTGCCCCAAACACAAATCCAGGGGGCACATGGCCCCCCATGCCTCCCCTGAGGTGCACACAGAGGCAGGAGCATCCCCCATGCCCCTGGATGAGCCACCCAGAGGTCCAATTGTCCCACAACCCACCACGGTCCTGGGGCCTCATTCAGCTCAGCCCCTGTCCCTGTCTCTGCCCAACTCCCTCCCTCACTATTGGGGCCTTGATCTGTCCGTCCCCCCCACTTTCCCATCTCCCCCCCCCGTCCCTTCCCCACCACAGACTTACCTCCTGGGGAGGTGCACGCATGCTCAGCCCCCCGAATAATATTTTCTCCCTCCACGTATGAACTACCATCACTCCACATATGAACTACCATCTTATACTATGTATAAGACTACCATCAACCCTGACCCAACATAGACCTAACACCTTAATCTGACACAGGTAAATTAGGGAAACCACAGCAATAAATGTTGTCAATATATGCTCAAGAGATCCCAGATAGAGGGCCATGCCCCCTGCTACAGAGGAAGGCAAAAACCCTCACAGTCCATATCAATCAGACCATGGGGTAAAATTCCTTCCTGACCCCAAATATGGTGATTGGTCTGACCCTGACTGGAAAGCAAAACCCTCTAGCCAGGAACCTCCGGCTTTGTTCCCAAAAGAAGCATTAGCACACCCCAGTCAATGTCCCCAGCCAACACCCAATGCCTCCGAGAAGGCTTAAAAATGCCCTGACAGTAGCAAAAGCTCAAACACATTAAAAAATGATGAAGAAAAGAATTGCATGCAGCATTTCCTTATATGTCTGAATCGATGCACCTCCTGTGCTTTCAGTAAAGTGTAATTGTTAGACCTGGTCAACTTAACTCGATACCATTTTGGTGATATTACAAGTTTAGTTCATGAAAGCAACAGTATTCTTAGACTTCTGTAAAGTATCTTACCTGGAGGACACAACTTTTTTATTAAAAACTAATCAGATATAAAATCAATATAGTGCTTATTAAGTAATAACCTGATAAATTTCAGAACATGATTGTAAATGAACCACAGCATTGAGAACGTGTTTCTAATAGGGACCAACAGGTATGGATTTTTCATCCTATACTGTTTCATGTCTTTAACTTATCTAAAAAGATTAAGGGGTGATTTGATCACAGCCTATAAATGCCTATGTGGGGAACAAGAGCTGAAAGAATTGAAAGTGCTTTTTGGTATACCAGACAAATATATGACATCCGACAACAGGTGGAAGTAAATGCTGGACAAATTCAAACTAAAATTAAAGTGAACATTTTTAATACAGAATGGATTAACCATTGGAACCTGTAACAAGGTCTGTGGTGCTCTCTCTTTCTATGGAATTTTTTTTCATTTTCAGGGTATGCATTTTCTTGAAAGATATTCTAGTCCAACCACGACTATTGGACTTGAAGCAGAAATTAATTCAAGATAGTTTTATGGCCTGTGTTGTGCTAGAGGTCAAACTAAATGATCATAGAAAGACATTGTCCCTTTGGACCTTAAGAAAAAAATGTATGAATCTCCCAGTTTCTTTGAAATAATTACTAGTTAAGGAAACTATTATTTAAACAAGAAGTTTAAATATGACTTCTATGATAGAAGGCATATGATCTGCTATGATAGCAAATGCAGACACACACGCGTGCATGCACAAACACACAAAGTAAGAATGTGATTCTCAGCAAGGTGCCATGAGATCTTTAAGGGTGCTGCACAATATAACCACTACACAACACATGATCCACAAGATAAACCCACAGATTTCAAATAAGAACCCACAGTGTCATAAGATTCTGCCCTGTCATGGACTTTCTGGGTTCTTTGTAATGGAAAAATTGCTCTATTATTTTTCCATAGTCAAAAACAAGTTCAAAGCTAAGAGCCGGCATTTTCTGAGAAAGGTCTAATGGTGGGGTGGAGAGTACTTAAACCAGGGGTAGGCAAAATGCAGCCCGTGGGCTGGATGCGGCCTGCCAGGCCATTCTATCCGGCCCACGGGGCCCCTAAAAAATTTAGAAAATTTAATATTTATCTGCCCCTGACTGCCTGTCACGCAGCACTCGATGGCTTGCCAAACCTCAGTAAGCGGCTCTCCGCCCGAAATAATTGCCCACCCCTGACTTAAACTCTAATGATGTTGAGCATAACAGAGATAAAACATGGTCCCTGACTCAGAAAAATCACAATATAGGTACAAGAGGCAAAGGATGGGATAAAGAAAGGATTATTGTCACCATTTTACAAAGGAGGATCTGAGGCTCAAAGAAATGAAGGGCATATCTTGCTACCCCATTACAGCACCAGGCAGCACCATCCTCGCACTGAGGCAGCAGCAGCCCATGCCACCACCACAACTGCAGAAACTCCTGTGCACAGAGGTAATTGCTTGCTCCCCACTCCCCTCCTGTGCCATCCAGGGCACCAACATTTCATGTTATGCTTCAGCATCTAACTGATCCCCAGTTTCCAAGCCAAGTATTAAGAAGCATGAATGGTAAACATCCCATTGTTATTTCAACCTGTCCTTAATGGGGCCAAATTTCCAGGGAAACTATGTCCCTTACATCAGTTGCCATGTGAGAAAATCTAGATCTGCCAGAGCTGCTGGCCTGGCTCCACACTGCCTGAACTGGCTCTGCATGACAAGAAAGTGCAGGTAACAGCGCCAGTGTGGCTACAGCTAGGTTCTGCTATGCCTCACTGTCACTATCACTCCTCTAATGCAGTGGGATACACAATTTATTACACAGGGCCAAATCCTAGTCATCACAATTGACAAGAGTAGTTCTACTAACATCAACAAGACTACTCATATGACTCAACTGAGGGAGGGTCCCTTGAGGATATGTACAGTACTCTGGAAAGGGGAATCAGTCTACAGATTATGGCCACTGGCCAGCTGTTTTTTTTCTATTACTACTGAGTTGCTGTCACATCACCAGACCCAGGCTATTTCACATCAAAGTCGCACAGCACATTTCTCTCCTATAGAAATATAGGAAGAAAGTATTATCTAATTAGCATAATTAATAACAGTGGGTGACTGACATGAAATGACAAATAGTTTGATTCCATCAGCAAAATTTAGCATGCACTTTTTGCCAAGATGCTAGGATACCTGCTCCATCCATGAAGCAAACACATTACCAAGCTCCCCAACTGCATTCTCCTTTTCCAGAAATACATTTAATCTGTGGTCCCCACATGAAAATTGTAATCTTTATAGATTGTAATTGAAGCTTTTGCTTTGATAATGCTCCAATCTGATGATGCTCCAAGACAGTACCTTAGGCAGATCACTTTTCCTGGGGCCAGCTAAATTCTGAACAGTTTATTTTATGTGATCTAGCAAGTGGCATTTTTATAGCTACAGTCAAAATTAATTTAAAACCTCTGTTCTGAATCAATCAAATGTAGGTTTCAAAGTCTATAGTGATTTCAAGTTTCATAGTCTTAGCATAGTCTAAAGTGATTTACAATAAAGCACGATACAGGGCATGTCCCACCCTTTGCTTCAGCAAGTGCACTACACACCAGCTGGGAATCTGTCCCTCTTTTTATTTAATGTTCTGCCCACTGTTTCACTGCCTTCCAGTCCCTACCTGACTCTCCTGTCAATATATTACATTATGGGAGCAATGCCTCCATCTTTGGTAATAATGTGTTTCATTATTATAAATAAAACTAATAGAAGTGTTAGTAAAATATCGTATTCAGAAAAATGAAAGCGGCCACAGAGAACAGTACTGATAAATCTGCGCCTGTAACTGTCCTATCTCATAGCTCAGGAAAAAGCAGGGAGATTTCTTGCCCTCAAAAGGGCTTTATTGAAAGTGCTAACACACACACAGAGGTCATGATGTCAGCCCTCAGAAAGGGAGTTAACCCTTACTACTACAGAAACTATCTCCAAACTATTGCCCATTAGGGCTGTGCAAAATTTCGCTGGCAGTTTCGTTTCGATGCTGTTTCAACTCATTTCAAGCTCGAAACAGCAAAATCGAAATGAAACAGAGAGCTTCGAAACAGCCTCGAAAAGAAACAAGGCAAGTTGAAATGTTTCGAAATTTTTTAAACATTTTGAGTTTCAAAGCTCAAGCTGGGCTTGCCTGCAGGGAAACAGAAACTAAAGTAAGGAGAGGGAGGGGGAAGTGTGGGGAAGGAGCGCTCTCATTATTGACTGTGTAGCTGGCCAGTGACTGTCATCCTTGCCTGAGGTCCCTTCCAATCCCAGTGCTCTGGGGGAGGGATGGAAAAACTGCATAAAAGGCAGCTTTGTTTGAACTGCCATGCTTTCTGCCTTGGGGTCAGTTGAGTGAGGGCACACCTTAACAAACACAGTGTCACCCACCCATGTCACAAGTTTTGCCTGTCAGCAGCCAGAGGTGCAGGGCCCCAGAACCCCTGCACTAATCTCCTTGACAGCTGGCAGGCTTCATGGCCTCAGCAGGTCTAGTAGGCCTACAGCTTTCACCCTGTTGCACCTTAACACACACAGAGTCACCCATGTCACAAGCTTTGCTTGCCCACAGCTTGAGGTGCAGTTTCCCCCAAACCCCTACACCTATCTCCTTGAAACTTGGCAGGCTTTGTTGCCTCAGCCGGGGCTATCATCCCTGCAGTTTTGACCCTGCTGTGGCTTAACATATACACATGACATGAGTTTTTTTGCTTTTAAGACTTTGAGGTACAGTTTCCTGAACCCCCTGCACCTATCTCCTTGAACCTTGGCAGGCTTCATGCACTTAGAAGGGGCTACCATTCCTGCAAGTTTCAACCAAATCAGGCCAGAAATGACAAAGTTATAGGCTGTTTTGAGCTTCCCCATTATAGCCGATGGGCGAAACATCAAAACAGCGTTGAAAGTTTTGCTGTTTCGATGAACCGAAACAGAACAGAAGTTTCTAATTGAAATGAAATTCGAAATGAAATGCAAGTCCATTGAAATGCAAGTCAAAACAGAACAGTGCCATTTTGCACAGCCCTATTATCCATATCTCATTCACTTTGAAATCCCTGGGAATTAAAGTGCCATTGGCCTTAATGATGCAGGAACTGGCAACAATTGCAGCAACAGCACTCTGGACTACAACTGGTATGAAGTGACTTCCAGACAAAGTTGAACTCCTTTAACATTATCCACCCCCACACACAGCTGTGCCTCTCAAAAGTAAGGATCTGCTGTGTTAATATTTCATTTGAACTTTAAACCCCAGACAGAAACCAGACCTCCAGACACCCCCCACCCCCCTGCACACACACACACACACACACACACACACACACACACTCCTTTGAAGACAGGTGTTGTTTGGATGAGCAATGTTATTACCTAAGAGCATTAAGCTTGACAAACCTTGCTTCTGTGTCCAAAGTGCATTCCAAATGATGCAGCCACCTAGAAACATTGCAAAATCCCACGGGTCCAACCTATGTCAACAAAAACCAAACAACCCCCGCCATTGCTTTGCAGTGACTGCAAAGCAAAGCGTGAAACTTTTATTTAGCCTTAATTATTTCTTTCCAACTTCGAGCACATGGTGACAGCTGCATCCAGTGAAGGGACAGAGTATTAAATATTAATTTCCTTTAGAGTGGTTACTGAAGTCGCACCCTCTCCTAGCTTGCTCCCCCCGCACTCACCTAGACACAACAGCAATCTCACAATCCCTGGCTCCTGACTGCTAGCCCTTCTGTACCTCATTGCCTGTCTCTACTGCCTGTGATAAGGGGCCAAGTACAAGCAGTGGGAAGACTAATTCCTTAAAGGGCTCGGCCTAAAGAGCAGGAAGTCTCCTTGAACAGAGACCTTCTGGGAATCAGTCTGCCCACAACCTGTCTCTCCTTCTATTCCTTGAATATGCATAAGGTATTACCAATGGAGAAAGGGTACCTCAAGTGCCTTGGGCAGGGTAAGTATAGCCTTCAGGTCCTGAAACATAAAAAAGGCAACAAGACTTATAGCATGTACACATATTCAGTCTCCCAGGAGAAACTCTTCCAGGAGCGATTTAACCCTGGTTGTTTCCAAGGTATTTTTCTCTTGGAACAGCCATTTTTACCCTGGGAGAAAAAGCCTGAACATTTGTACCCTTATGGGTTTCTCCTGAAAGAGCTTCACAGAAAGTGCTACAAGTTAGACTGATCTTCCAGACCCAATAGACATTTGCTGTTGGGTTGGGAGGGTGGGGGATCGAGCTCTGTTTTGGAGCCAATCCAGCTGAAAAGCTGCATGTGTTTGCAGCTTCTCTCTCCTAGCCCTGCCCCTCCCCCTCCCAGCTCCAGTGCTGTCTGCATGATGGGTGGGTGGGGGAGAAGGGAGGGAGAGAGCTCACACTGGCGTTTGCCCAGACTGCACTGGAGTGGGAGTGAGTGGATTGAAGGCCCCCACCTCAAGATGGAGGGGCTCCAATCCACCTGCCCCCCATCTAGTATAGGCTATGCAAACCCCAGCCCAAACTCCCTCTCCTCCCTTCTCCCATCATGTAGACAGCACCAGGGGAAGACAGAAGTTAATGAAGTGCCTTCATCTGAACCCTCATATAATGAATGTTAATTTGTCACCCAACTGGGGACTTTTAAAGCACTTTGCAGCCATGCACATCTGTCAGGGGTAGCTGTAGAGTACTTTGAAGAGGCCAATCATGCAACAAATGTAACTTCTGTATGTGCCCAAAATCACATAGCCAGTTTTCAGTCATCTTCCATCCCCTAAAACTGGGGCTAGATTTAGGTGTTTTTCCTTAATTCATTATGCCTTGTGCAAACCTAAAAACACATGATAGGTTCCAGAATAGTTTTTAACCCTGATTCTTCTCAGTAATAGGGAAGAACATTTTCTAAATCATATTTATATTGGTGCTAAAAGATAAGAGTCCCAATTGCACTAGCATTCATAGTCAGGAGTAAGGTGAAAACATCAAATATGCAATCTAGTCATACCTCCAATTTTGAATAAATATTTTCTTTCCACTGTAGTCAGCTCATTCAAGGTGGTCATATACAGACTGATTTTGTTCATCCCACAGAACAAGATGATACCTAATTAACTAACTTTCTCAGCTGGCTGTTTCTGATAGTTGCCCTTCCCTAAACATTTCAGAAGGCTAATCTGAGGGAAACAGTTATAGCATTCCTTTGTCCATCATAGTTTAAAAGTGTTTAGTTTATGCCTCATAATCTGCTGATTACTTAATAGACCCACATTTCTCTACAGAGTTTTCTAAATCTGCCAAATGTTTGTCAGTGCTATATTTTGCATTTGGATTTTTGATATGGCTGACAGATATTTAAAAAATCCTGTAACTCAGACCCCTCTATGCATGCAGGTACAGATACGATGGGATCTAATGCATGCTCCATACAATCATGCCTCCTGCCTTTCTACATGTGCATGACAGGAGGTGTGATTGTGGGATTGCGCACTAAATCCTAAAGTGCCTTATTGCTGGGCTCCCCCTGCACTGGCAAGAAGCAAGCTCCTCCAGGGCTGGGGAATTACAGCTGCCATAATCCTCCAGCCCAGGGGTTTCACACATCCCCCTGAGCCTGGGAGAGCATGGCTGCTACAATCCCCCAGACATGGGATTTTCACGCACCCCTGAGACAGCCCAGCACCCATCATCCATAACTCCAGGGCTCTGGGTACCTGTGCTGCTGGGAACCAGACTTGGTAGCTGCTGGGGCTAAGAATCCCCTCAGCTGCAGGGCCCCTGCCCTCCAAGCCCCAACTGGGAGACCCTGCTGCACATGCAAATTAAAGCGTGCTAGCAACCAGCTATAACACTAGCACAATTTTTTTGGCATTGTTATGAGTCCACCCATCAGATCCCAGCACCACATACAAAATCTTTCCTATGCAAATTCAGAGGATGTGACATTTGAAATCAGCCCCTTTTGGAGAAAAGGACAATGCTAAAAGTGACAATGCTAAAAGTTGATGCTCTGGTTTCAACCTCTCCACTGAAGGTAATGGTGGTATCATAGGCACTTCCGATAATGTGAAAATTAATGTAGGGGGGTTCACCTTGGTTCACCTTCATTTACCACCAACACTGTTCAGGAAGGATCTGAAACTTAAGATATATGTAGGATTGCCAACCCTGACTGAAGCTATTCCCAGAGATTTTTTCCCCCAATATAATGTAATGTCATTAATAGGGGTACACCAATAGAGATTTTTTGGGCTGATGGCTGATTTTTAATGAGTCATATCAACCAATACCGATCCAATTGCCAATATGCAGCTGTGCAGCTTAGAGAGCAGGGTCAGGCTGGTAAGTCTGTTGTGGGGGAAGGGGCAAAGGGGGAGGGAAGGGGCATGGTGGGAGGCAGATTGAGGCCCCTGTGGTGAGGGAGGGAGTGAGGCTGGGGCAGGGGCGAGGACAGGTGCTGCACAGCCAGGACACAGCATGGGATGGAGCTGTGAATGTCTTATCTGGGAGGCACAGGGGGGTGGCTGCCACTGCTGTACATAACCCAAGAGGGCATGGGGGGCATGTGCCCCTTGATCTGCACATGGGGTGAGAGTGGGCTGCCACTGTGGGCTGGGGCCAGGGCAGTACTGAGCTCTTCCCAGTGGGCAGCTGGGCTGAGCTGGGCTGGGCTGTGCTTGAGGTGGGCAGTGGCAGTGCTAGAAGGGAGGCTACGGGGAGGGTGGGGGGAGGCAGCTGCAGCCACCCCAAAATTTGACATAGCCCTCCTCCCAGCACTGCTGCTGCCTGCCCCAAGTGCAGCCCCAGCCCAACCTTCCTGTCAGGAAGAGCCCAGCACTGCCCCCAGTCCCAGCCTGCAGTAGCAGCCTGCCCTCACCCCATGCACAGATACAAGGGCACATGCCTCCCATGTTCTTCTGGGGTATGTGCAGCAGCAGGAGCTGCCACCTCCTCCCTATGCCCCCAGACAAGCCGCTCATGGATCCATCCTTTGCCCTGCCCTAGCTGTGCAGCACCTGCCCTTGCCCCAGCCCTAGCCCCAGCCCCACTCCCTCCAACTTGGGGGCCTCTATCTGTCCCCTCCCCCACATGGCCCTTCCCTCACAACAGACTTACCAACCAGACCTGGATGCTCTCCACGCGGCCAGGCTGTGCTCCTGGCCACCTGCGTGCTGTGCTGTGGCTGTGTGCATGCACGGGGCATTTATCGGTGACATTATCAGCCACATCAGCCAAAAAAAGCCAATTGTCAATACTGTCAATTTTATTTATATCGATGCCAATCTGATATGGGACTGATGTATTAGGGCTGTGTGAAATGGCTGTGTTTCGATTTGGTTTCAGATTCAGCCATTTTGGAGGACAGTGGTTCATTATTGTGTTTCAGATTTCTGCTCCCTGCAGAGCCAAGTCATGTGGCAGGGACCAGCACTGCCCTACCGTGCAACCTGGCTCTGCAGGGAGCAGAGATCTGCACCAGGGTCTCCTCCACACCACTGCCCACACTGGATCTCTGCTCCCTGTGGATCTCTGTAAAAAAGGACCTGGAGGTTACAGTGAACAAATAGCTGAATATGAGCCATCAGTGTTCCCTTGCTGCCAAGAAGGCTAATGGCATCCTGGGCTGCATTGGTAGGTGTTTTGCCAGTAGGTCAAGGGAAGTGATTATTCCCCTCTGTTCAGCACTAGTGAGGCCACATCTGGAGTACTGTGTTCACTTTTGGGCCCCCCAATACAGAAAGGATGTGGATAAATTTGAGAGAGTCCAGCAGAGAGCAACAAAAATGGTAAGGTAACTGCGGCACATGACTTACGAAGACAGGCTGAGGGAACTGGGCTTATTTACTGTAGAGAAGAGAAAAGTGAAAGGGGGATTTAATAGCAGCCTTCAACTACCTACTTTTGAAGGGAGTTCAAAAGAGGATGGAGCTAGACTGTTCTCAGTAGTGGCAGATGACAAAACAAGGAGCAACGGTCTCAAGTTGCAGCAAGAGAAGTTTAGATTAGATATTAGGAAGCACATTCTCACTAGGAGGGTAGTAAAACACTGGAACAGATTACCCAGAGGTGGTGGACTCTACATCCTTGGTGGTTTTTAAGACATGGCTAGACAAAGCTTTGGCTGGGATGATCTAGTTGGGGATGGTCCTGATTTGAGCAGGGGACTGGACTAGATGACCTCCTGAGGTCCCTTTTAACCCTAATTCTCTATGATTTCTATGATCAAGAACAGCATGTCTCAGGCTTATCTAATTTCCTTCTACAGAGTAGCTTACCTAATGGATAAGGAGAAAGCAATTGATTTGAAATGGCCTGACTTTAGCAAGGCTTTTGGTACCATCCCACATGACATTCTCATAAACAAACTGGGGAAATAGAATGTAGATGACATCCTGATAAGGCAATTATCCAGATGTTTGAAGAAATAGACTCAAAAGTAACGATCAATGATTCAGTGTCAAACTGGGAGGCCATAACAAATAGAATCCCAAAGTGCTCTTTCCTGGGTCTCATACTAGGCATTATTTTCACTCATGCATATATAAAGAATAGAAAATAAACTTACAACACTTGTAGATCAGTGGTGGCCAAACTTTCTGGCATGTATGCCACAAGTAAAGTCCAAAGCATGAGGTAGTGCCAATGGGACATGGCAACATTGAATTTGACAGCACCTACCCCCATAGCTCTCAGAACCCTTGAGACAGCAGTGACCCCTGACCAAGGTTTGCTCTAAGGTGCACATGTGCACGGCCACACACGAGTTAAAGTCTGGCCACGTACCAACTTTTTCAGGCCGTGAACCCACTGGGAATGGAGCTGGGCTGTGGCATGGGATGCTTACTAAAGGTAAGCTCCTCCCTGAGGCAAGGAGGAGGCAGGGGCTAGTGTGGGCTCCGCCGGCTTTGGGGAACTGCTCCACTCCCCTGCAACACCTCAGGGAGTGAGGAGGCACATGGCATCAGGGCTGAGGAGTGGAGCACTTCCCCGGAGCTGGTGGAGCCCTCAGAGGAGTTCCCCGGAGCCAGCAGAACCTCACTCAGGGCAGGCAGTGGCTCCTCCCCAAGGTGAGGCAAGGCAGGGATGGAGGCTGGGGCAGGGGCTGGCGTGGGCTCCGCTGGCCCTGGGGAACTGCTCCGTCAGCTCCAGGGAAGTGCTCCACTCCCCAGCTCTGATGCCACATGCATCCTCGCTCCCCAAGGCGATGCAGAGGAGCAGAGCAGTTTCCTGGAGCCCGCAGACCCAGTGCCAGCCTCCAGGCCCCAGCCCCACAGCCTCCAGGCTCCAGCCCCGCAGCCCCCAGGCTCGAGCCCCCAGGCCCCCAGCCCCGGGTGAAGAGTGAGGAGCTTGCCTTCGGTAAGTGTCCCACACCGCACCAAAAGGGGGAAGCGGGACCGAAGCAGCGTGCTCACGGACTGCTATTCCTTAGAGAAAACATTGCCCCTGACTCCTGCTCTCTTCCCAAATGCCACTCTAATCTCTTCTCCCTTCTCAATCTGCCACATGCCACACCCACCACCTGCTCATGCCACTTGTGCTATGCATGCCACAGATTGGCCACCAGTGTTGTAGATGATATCAAAGTGTGAGGGGTTGCAAGAACTAAGGGGATAGGATTTGACATTGAAATGTCCTTAATAAATTGAAAAAAAATGGCTTGAAATCAATTTTAAAAATTCAATTAAGACAAGTGCAAAGTACTAAACATAAAAAAGAAAATGCAAATGTTCAAAAACAAAATGGAGGATAAGCAGGTAGGAAACTTTGCTGCAGAAAATGGTCTAGGGGATGTAGTGGACCACAAGGACAAGACAAGACAAATGTCTTGTGCAAAACAAGACAAATGTCATAGGAAAAGACCCAAAAAAGCCAGACTATAGGAGAAAAGAATTCCACCTACAGCCAGCTCCCATATCTCAATAAATGCTACTATCACATACTCAGGTATTTAAAAGCTTATTGCCAGTGGCATCTAAAACTTACCCCATTAAGATCCAGTTAAGGATCCAAGTCAGTTCACTCCTAATAAATCACAGTTGCCTTTTTCCACAGAGGCCAAGCCAGCTGTTAGAATACCTAGACTAATTATAGGCCATTCTTTTCATTTTTGAACAGTTAATAACTTCAAGGGATGAATATTCCTTTACCTAGGGAAACATGTAGATTGTCATTTAGTCATATCAGTATGCATCTCTTGGACAATTTTGTTATTTTAGATCATTTCCTTTGCCTTGCCCAGACTAAATCAACAAATAAGCTGATAAACAAATTAGTTCTTATTTACTCACAGGCAATTTTATATGTCACTAATTATTACTTGCTATTATAGCAACTTACCTCACTTCCTATAATTTTTTTTTAATTAAGGGTGCAAGACACTGACTTGCATCTAAACACTCTGTCCCAGTGTTCCTTCACAAACAGGGCAAACAGGAAATTTTGCATAATTTTCAATGTACTTTATTTTATTCTGGCATTGATCTGTTGGCCCACAGGGTGTTTAACATCTTACCTCATTTGAGTTCCCAGCAGATGAATTTATGCTGCAGTTGTTGGCTGGAAGAACACTGCCCCTTCCACTGAGTAAACAAGGCAAGATTTTATTTCTCAATTTTAGATAGGGAAGAATTCTAGGATGTAGTGGCCCTTCAGCGGATACCCAGGCTGGGGAGACTGTAAGTGCTATGTGCCTAGAAGGGAAGGAGGCAGGCCCATGGTCTGCAGCCAGGGGTGGATCAGCAGGGGAGGCAGTGATGCAGTTATACCACCCCCCCCACCTTTCATTCCTGCTCAAACTTTAAAACCAGCTGCCTGGGAGGAGCAGTGGCATCTCTATTCAGGCAGCAGTAAAGAGTCAATTGCTATCATGTCGCATTATAATCTACTCGATTCCTACTAATGTTACACTTGTTTTCGCTTTGATCTTAAACCAAATAAAATAGTGCTAGGCCCCTAGTATATTAGCAAAGCTTCTTGTTTCTATAGAAAAATATGTTTTGTGTTATTTCTGATGATGTGCCACATCATCTGCACCCCCCTTTTCAAAATCCTAGATCCACCCATATCTGCAGCCCCACATTTCTTATAGTAGTCACCAAGGCCAGTTAGCAGTAGAGAGGGATACTTGCTGTTCCCTTACAGCGGTAAGTTCTCCTTGTTTACGAAGGAGCTCTTGACATGGCCTCTGGAGCTTCTCCTGATACCGCACAGATCTTCATTGCCCCTAATATAACTGACAGCTTGTTGAGCACCATTATTAGAATAGACAGAAATGTTATTAATAGTAAGTGTCCCTGATCTTAACATGACTGGTCTTTAAAAAAGGCATTGCATTTTCTGTGCTATGGAAGGATTTTTAATTAGTTCATGACAATAAAAGGCTGCCATTCAGTTTCATAGCTAAATGGTATGCTTCGTTTTCAGTGATCAGGTCAATCTTTTAACCAAGTAACATATAATGAATTATTATAACATGACATTTTGACATACTGTTGGGAATGAAAAAGTGGCACAATGGCACAACTATCACGGGTCTGCAATTCAGACAGGCCCAGAATTGGTCACTGAGCAGCTAAAACTGGAGAGCTGACTGGTTTTCTTTGTGTGTGTGACTGGCTGTGCTCTAGTTACCCATTTCTCTCACTCTGCAAACTGTGCAATGGAAGTGCACGCAGGAAGCAAGGAAACTACTCCACCTGCTGTTTACAGTCTGCTTGGCACACGCCCCAGCTCAATGCAAGCATGCAGGGAGCTAAGGGCTTGGAAAAAAATCTCCTGTTCAGAGTTTCCTAGGCTTCTGGAGAGAGAACCATGCCCTGGCTTTTGATGATGGCATGAAGTTGCTGCCCAGCTTGGGAAAGAAGAGAAAATAACATCTCCCCTCCCCCCACCTCCCTCCCATGTGGACTGATGTGCAAGAAATTCCTAGATGTTAAAATCCAAACTGTGAGTTCCTGTGAGGAGCTGAACTTCTTAGGTTACTACCTCTTTTCCCATGGCAGAATGGAATTTTTCCTTTTTTCCCCCCTAATATGTATTTATTTAAATCAGAGGCTCAGATCTACGAGTTCTAAAAATTTGAAGGACCAGAAGTAACCAGAAGTTCAGTTCACTAATGATAGATCAGCGATTCTCAGCCAGGGAGCTGTGCTACAAGATCCGTTTAAGGATGCTGTGCTGCCCTGATACCAGGTGGAACTGCTCCGCTGCCTCTCCCACTTTGTCCTGCCCCAGTCCCCACACACATACATCCTTGTTTTTCTGTGCAGTTCCCAGGCTGCTCACACCTCAACACCTGACTGCCTTTCTCCTCTTTACAGAGCTAAGTACAGTACTGACCCTCACAGCTGCTGCTCCTCTTGTCAGCTTTGCTCCTTTACACCCTCCATCCAAGCCAAACCCAGGAAAGACTCTTATGCTATGACAGCTCAGCAGCAGCTACAACAGAGCTACCTCTATGCTTCCCAGCACCCGCAGGGCTCAGCAGCACCAGATCCAGCTGCGTCTCTCCCTGCTGTAACCAGGGCAGCATTGATGCTGACCCTGGCAGAGCACAGGTGCCCCTTTGCTGGTTCATTGCATCCCCGTCCCACACAGGGACTAGAGTTGGAAGACTGGGCAGAGTGGTTCCCCAGAGCTTCCCCTATTCGCCACCAGCAATTGCACTTGTTTTGACAGGAGGAGCAAGGCGCACTGGTTCTATGGAGCAGTGACTCAGAGGTTGCCCCAAGGCTGATCCAGCTCTTGGGACAAGGATGCCCAATAGCAGCTGAAAGAGGAGAGATGTGTCCTTACAGGGGAAGCTGAACTCCACTGGCAACTAGGAAGGTTATTTGATCTGGGCACAAGATGTGGGAACCCACATTTGGGGGGCGGGGATGCAGGTTAAGCCATGAACGGTGCTACCCTGCCCTGGCTAGTGCCAAGCACAGGGAGCAAAAACAGAAAGTCCCAGAAATAGGATTCTGCTGAAAGGCAGCCGCCCCCTTCATTAATCAAAGCCCATAACGGTCCTAAGAGGCAGGAGTGCTGAGGATAGAAGACAGCTCCAGAAGATCCCATCCTTAGTAAGGTACATAGTAGATCTTCCTGGTTAGACAAAGGAAATACCAAAGTTATCTTAAAGGCAATGCTTAGTTGTGTGGCAAAGCACTGAAGCGGTTTTGCTACAGCTCCAGGTTTATGAGTTTAGTCTTTGCTCTGGATTCGAGTCAAAGGCCACATCTCCAGTCAAATCACCTATACAGAGGTAACTGAGGAATCCAAGATGGCCAGATATGGAGCTAGCCACATCATTCCTTTCTGTGCTATTGACTACAGAAACTGATGCTTCTTCACCAGCCCATCCTTCTTACCTGCAAGGCTCAGCAGGACATTTGACCTTTACTTAGCTGAATGGTGCCCAATGACATACTACATACCTTACAAGGAGCAGAGCAGATAACTTCCTGTAAAAGCTTCCTGCTTCATATAGCATACAACCTACAATTAAATGCACTGAATGAGGGTGAGAGGGGGTGGACTGGCTGGGCTGGACAAGATTAAATAAATAAGGTTATGTCACAGTCCAGGTACTTTATGAAAACTTCTTACAGTTAACTGTTTTTCCTCTCTTTTTCTCTCATGCGTTGTGGCAGGGGGGAGTTTAAGAGCAATATAAATGAGATCAGGGTGCTGTCTCACAGAAGAGATTCTGGGAAACCTTGCCATGTGTAGGTATTGGCATCAAATATAATGCAGTGATGCTAGTGAGAAGAGACAAATAGGATGAGGTCAAAGCAGACAACAACTATGGGGGAATGAAGAAGCTGAGTATAATAATGCCAGGAGAGACCTGAACATAGATGTAAGTCTTTCAGGACAAAGACAAGAACTCAATATGCCAAGTACTGGGGGGCTATTAAAGAAATGAAGGGGCACTGCACATTAGTAAGACTGTTGGCAGGTTGAGAGATCAAGGGAGAAGAGAATGCAAAATAAAAGGAAAGGAAAGGGGAATGTGGGAATAAAGGAAAAGAGACAATAAGTATAGAGGAAAAGAGATATCAGGTCTGCAATAGGAAGAAAAGGAGGAAAGAAGGGAGGTGGGGAAAGATAACACAAGGGTATTTGTCTACAGCTCGTTTACAGGGCCAGGCAACACTAATACCAAGGAGCTTTGCACCTGCTCTTTGAATACTATGTCCTGAATCAAAAAGGAGCATAGGCAAGGTAGTACAATACTGCATACATGCCTACAGACTCTGTGTCTTAAGACAAGATATGTGCAGCATTATTTTAAGGTAACTACTGCTTCTGGCTCAGGAGGAAGTATACACAGAACAAATGTGTCTCTCAGTAGGTGCATCTACACATGCAACTAATGCAACTGCATTTTCTCTGCAGAAAATTCAGGCTTATTAAAGTGGTCCCAGGCACAGGTCTACATGTGTGCCCACATCAGGAGTAAATTGCGCCCAACAGTCAAGGGCTGCTCCAGCCCTGCTCCACCACCCTGAAGCAGCCAGGGGGGGCTCCAGGCTCCTCTGGGTGCCAGACCCTAGATGTCCCAGTTCTGCAGGCAGCTCCCTGCCACCAGCAGAGAGATAAGGGCAGGCCCCGAGCCCTGGGGGACAGGGGGAGCTGTCTCAGCTCAGCAGGCAGCTTTCTGCCAGTCCTGCACAGATCAAGATCCAACTCAACCTCCATGGAGCAGGGACAGTTATCCCAGCTCCCGGGCAGCTGTCTCCCAGGCCACATGGAGATCGGAACTGTCCTGATCTCTACATGGCTGGGAGGCAGCTGCCCAGAAGCCAGGAAGCTCTCCCAGCCACATGGAGATTGGGACATATTCTGATCTCCACGTGGCTGGGAGGCAGCTGCCCAGCTGCTGGGACAGTTCTCTCAGCCACCTGGAGACTGGGTTGCATCCGGATCTCCATGTGGCTGGGAGGCAGTGTCCTGCTGAGCCAGGACAGCTCTCCCCACTCACTGTGACCCGCTTCTGCCTAGGCTGACCAGGAGCAATTTACAGGACCTAATACAGGTACTAATTCTAGTACTTTTATCTACAGAAAATGGCATGTTAGACTAATCTACTGTACAGCAATTGCTACGCACATGTAGATGGTGACACTTTACTGTGCATTAGACACACCCAGTATGGTGCTGTATGGCAACATGATTAATCTGTATAAATCCAAGAGATCTATCCAGTTGTGCCTGTGTGCATGAATCCTCTGACTAGAAGGCTGACTAAAGCAGCAGTTTCCAATAGAAAAGCTATCCTTGTATCTCAGGAACTAGTTTTATGCTGATTGACTGTGCGTTCATATTTGTACAGTGTTTCCAGGGCATTTGTTTCCAAAAGAAAAACTTTGTGCAAACTTTGTAATATGCTTATATAATTTATTTTCAAAAGCACGCTATGTGGCCTAAATTAAAGAAAAAGCAGGACTAATAACAAGCAACATGACCAAAGATCAACAGTAAGGCAAAATAAAGAACTAAAAACTGAGAGGTATGACTGGCAAAAATAGGTTCCTGTTAGGATTCCAAAAGCAGAGGTGCAGTTTAGTTAGCACATTTGCAAACGTTTACTAAAATCAGAGTGCGTCATTACAGTTAATTAATTAAAATAAACCAAGCATCTGAGCTATACAAATATTAAAGGCCAGAACTTGCCATATGAAACTGGGGCACTGGGGAAACCTAGGAAATCTGTAATATATGATAAAGGAGGATAATGCTATATAATAAAATAATTAAATGTGTACACATTTTAATTTATTCCGACATCTAATGTTATACCTCATTTATCTGCTTTTACTAAAATTCTGTTGTACCATGCTGTGATTCCAAACTGGAAGAAAAATGTACTTCTAAACTGTAAAGAAAGCAGGTTTCAGATATGCACAGAAAATTGCAACTTGAACTTTTCCTTTCCCAAAACTCTCCTGCAAGTGTCATGCCTTTATTTTGTCTGTTATGAAGAGCGACTATTTAACCATCATACAAGTACTGGGCAGTTCCTTTCACACCAAGGCCAGTTATCTGTTTAATAAAAAAAAAGAAAAAGAAAAGATAACTCTTTAGTTGGTTGTTCTGAAAACATTTCTGCCTAATACAACCAAACTATTAACTGCATTAACCTCCCCATACCCCAAAAAGGACTTTACATCAAGCAGAACTGGTAAAATCCAAAAAAAGAGGTTACTACATGAAGTTAATTACAGTATTTTCATTTGCATGAAAGATTCTTAAATATGACAGGGATAAGTAGTAGTAAAAAATTTCTAAGTTTAATTTCCATTAATAAAACAGAATTAACTCGGTCTTCTGTTCTATAAAGTATTCAGCTATGGTGCTTAAATGGCCCCTTCCCTACATTTTCTAAGCACCTTGGTGATTTTATTCTATTTATCTTAACACTACCATTCTGAAATAAGAAAATATCTCCATTTTGCAGTCAGAGACCTGACACAGGGGGTGTGTCTACACATGCAATTAATGTGCAGTAAGATTACTGTACAGTAAAACAAGGTGCGGTAAACTGCACTGGCAACATGTCTACATGTGCACCCTGCCAGGTGCAGATTTGCTCCCAACAGCAGCAGCTCGGTCCAAGGCTGCTTCTGCCCCGCTCTGCCTCCTGCACCAACCAGGAGGAGCTCCAGGGAAGTGCCAATCATGACGTGCATGGGGCCAGGAAAGATGTGCCAGGTGCAGAGGCAGCTGTCTCCTGGCCCCGTGCACACAGGTCCCTATGTGCACAGGGCCATGAGACATCTACCCCTACAGCCAGCACAGCTCCCCTCGCATGGGGGAGCAGTAGCTCCCTACATGTGTGGTACTACACGTGTAGTACTGCACAGTAGCTACTGCACAGTTAATCTAGATACAAGTAGATACAGATAGTAGCCAACCATGCAATAGACTAATTTACTGCACAGCAAATGCTGCACATATGTAGATGGTGACACTGTACTGTGCAGTAGATTAGTCTACTGTGCAGGAAAGCTTCTCATGTAGACGCACCCAGTGAAATGAAAACCCAGATCCTCAGAGATATTTAGGCACCTGACACCCACTAAAATTAGAAATTGCCAAAACTTGATCCCTCTAAGCCGCAGAGGCAGGCAATTATTTTGGGCAGAGGGCCATTTACTGAGTTTTGGCAAGCCTTCAAGAGCTACATGACAAGCAGCCCAGGGCAGATAAATATTAATTTTCTACATTTTTAGGGGCCCCACAGGCCGGATAGAATGAGTAAAAAGGAAATTTTGCCACACTGATCTGACAAGAAACAAGGGCCAAAACATTGAACAAACAACTGGCGGACATAAAACATCCAGAACAATTACCACCACAATTGCCATTAGATCTAGGCCAGATGGGATAGATTCTAATCTCCGCTAACAAGCCTAGACTTCTTTTAGCTGAAAGAAACAAAATTCAATCACCTTGAAAATCTCTCCCGCCTGAGGTTCCTTTGCCAAAGCCTCCTTGTCCAGCCCATCATAGGCAGAAGTCACATACATTTCTGAATAGTCTTTTCCACCAAAGCAGCACGAAGTGATTCTTGAAGCTGGCAGCTTCACTGTTTGGATTCGTTTCCCTGAGGAAAAACCGCATTTCTTTTGTTTACATTTTTAGGGCAAAATGTAACACATTATTTGCTGCTAACATATGCGCAGCAACTGTGTAGGGTTGCCAACCCTCCCTGTTTGGCTGGGAGTCTACCGGAATTGGCATCGATCTCCCAGTGACTATTGAAAGCAATCCAGGAGATTTGAATAGGATATTTTAAGAAAATGAAATTAATGATATTCCGTCATGTTGGGGGAAAAAAAATATGCTGGAATCGCTTCAGTCAGAGTTGCAACCCTACCACTGTGCTGCTCAGAGAGACTGATTTTTACAGCGCAGACATTGCCTTTCAGAAAAAAAGCAATTTCCATACAGTTTGTGCAGAAATGTGCTGTATTGTTTCAACAGTGTTATCTCTAATTACCTTTTACTTCCCAGCAAGTTTTGTATGCTTCCTTCACACAGCTCCATTTCCCTTTTTCAGGTGGTAACAGTAACGTATGCAAAACAAGTGCGATTAGAAATAGGCAGGCCTCACACTGGCAGAAGCCCTTGTTCCACCAAAAACCACCTCAGTACCAAAACATCATGAAGACCTGTGCCATCGTGCATCTGCTTTTTGGGCCAAATTAAGAGTGCAAAAAGAGGTTGATGGTTCACCTCAGGTAAATCAATGCAAGTGATATCATAATTGTAACATAAGCATAATCTTCCCTAATTGCTACATCTAATCCCTCCACCATTTCATACAGGAGACCTAACACAGACAATGCAGGCTGAGCTCATGCAGAAAATATGTTGGGGATATATTGCTAAATCCAGGGAGCAGAATTAAGATTGCATTGCGCACCTCAGCTGGGTTTTTTCCTTGTTTTCAAAACTTAGAGGTTTGAAAGACTGTCACTGAATACTCACTAGGGATCCTGGTTTTCTCTGATTAAAAAAAAAAAATCCTCAATTTTCAGGTTAAAAAAGGTAACCCGAAAGCCACATTTTTCTGTGATCAAGCTGAAATATCGTTAATACATATATATATATATATATAGAGAGAGAGAGAGAGAGAGAGAGATAAATAGATAGATATAGATATCTATCTATATACATCTAGCTATATATCTAGATATATATGGTGGTGTTTCAGTTTGATCATAGAAAAATGTGGCTTTTGCATCACTTTTTTAACCTGAAAATTGGGGAATTTTTAAATTCAGACAAAACCAGGATCGCTGATGATCGCACATTGCTTGTTGCCATTTCTTGTAATGACAAAAATATGTGGTCCAGAATCAGAACAGGACAGACAAAGGATGTGGTACAAGCAAACACTACAAAGTGAACATACCACAAATAATGCACATGTCCCAGGCCCCAACTTGGTGCATGTAGTGCAATTCAGCCTCTGGGAGGACTTACCTGTCTCAGGATCTATACGGATTACTCTCCCTCCATCAATGCAGGCCACCCAAAGTTTCCCTTCTGCATCAGTGCACATCCCATCAGGCATTTGCTCCTCCTTTTCAAGTTTGTACACAGTTTTACGGCAGGCTACAAGATGGAATTCTGAAGTCAGCACTGGATGTGGTGGGCTAGCCCAGACACACTACTATGCATCAATGTAATGTTTTCCACAATCATATGCTTGCAAACAAATAAACTCATTTTGTGTGACAGAGGCATAAAAATGAGTATTGTACACATGCCTGAGAAAACTGATGTGAACACAACTTGGACTGACAAAAATAAATAGCCAGTGAGACCATTGTGCTCTGAAGCTATCTTGAATTTCAATTTCTTTGATTTTACCAAGAAAGGGATACCGGCTTTTGTTGCTGAAGAGTTTGTTCTATCCATATTACTCAAGGTACTTTGCCTTAAACTAATTTTTGATGGTCTCAGGCACAATTTCACTTCAGGTGCTCACCGCTGATGTGAGCCTGCGCATTGTTCTGTACATAAGTCAAAAAAACCTCTTTAATTCTATTTAATTGTAGGTAATACATAAATCCCCCCAGATGAAGAACAAGAACCTGCTTTAATGCTACAAGGAACTGGCTGTTCATCAGCTAAGTATAAACCCTTATTTTAATTGGGCTTTTGACAATGAGGACTGAGAATTTTCAAAATTAGGCACAAATAATTACATGTCTAAAAGCCCCAAACGTATGATTTGATTCATAGATTGAATCTATTAATCTATGAACCTTATGATATGTGCAGGAGGACTACTGCCTATGTGTACAACCCTTTATGCTTCATAGGTATATAGCAATCTGTGTATGCACAACAATATTCTGGTTTGGGGCTTTTAGACATGTAATTATTTGTGCCTAATTTTGAAAATCCTCAGTATCATAAGGTAGGCTTGTCAGTCTAATTGGCAACTACAGTGGAGATTCACCAAGATAAATCCAAGACAAAAGTAAGCTCAGGTACAGAATGTTGTCATATTTTGGAAAACAGGTATCCTAGAACCTTTTTTACAATTTTTATCACCCAAAACTATAGAAAAATGTAGAGAAGGAAGATTAAATCTACCTAGACCATTTTACCCACTAGTAAGTATTTTATTTATGTTTGCAAAAACCTGAACAGATTAGCGTTACAAAGGGATTTAATTTGATTATTTGAATTACAACTGATTCAGCTGAATTGTTGCTCTTTAAGATGGCAAGGACGGCAAGAAATATTTCACTGGCTGTTTACATGTTGTAAAATAAATTGCATCAGTTATGCTTTTACATTAATTCACTTTCCTCTGCACAAATATTGAATAACCAAGAAATCTACCCAAACAGCAAACTTTAAGTGAAAGCCACAGAATGTTTGTGGAAAATTTTAAAATTCCATAATTTTGATTTCTGTTCATACTGGAAACTTGATATTAGAAATGTGCTCCTGAAATCAGTGGAGAGAAACAGTGCATGACCTGTGTAATGAGTAGGGATCCTGGTTTTCCGTGATAAAAAAAATCACAAATTCTCTGATAAAAATCCCCCCCAACCTGCGGTTAAAATTAAATGCCACCAAAGCCCTGCTGGTGTCCCTCACTCCCCCACAGTGCCACAGCCCTCCAGCCCTGCTTGTACCCCTTGCCCCCCACCCACAGGCTCTGGCCCCCCAGCCCTGCTGGAGAGGGCACCCAGCTGCCAGGGCTATGGGGCCAGGGACCCAGGTCCATAGCCCCCTGCCCCCAACAGAAGGCAGTGGCTGCTACAGCAGGAGCACAAGCCAGCTCCCCCCTTGCTGCTGCCTGCAGGGCCAGCTCCCAGTGGCAGCGTGCACTCCCAGGGAGCAAGGGGGACCCGCGCCCCCCAGATGTGTGGGGGGTGGGGGCAGGGTGAATGTGCGCTACCCCCGTGTATGCAGAGGAATTGTGGCCAGGGAAGCATGGAGCTTGCAGTGACAGGCAGCTTTCATGTGCAGCCCCACTGTGCCCTGCCGCACCAGTCGCACATGCTGCGCTCTGGAGAGCCTGTGGGAGGGCACCAGGGCAGGGACCACAGCATTTGCAGCCCAGGGTTTGCAGCTGGCTGGGCACTCCGACCGGGAGGGGGTTTGCAGCCTGCCTGCTCCCAGCCAGAGTGCTTGGCCAGCTGCAAACCCCTCCCCCTGGCCAGAGTGCCTGGCTGGGGAGTGGCCAGGCTGGCTAGGGGCTGAGGGAGCAGGTAGGTTTGCAGCTGAGCGGGAGCAGCAGGGGTTTCCAGCCAGCCGAGCACTCTGGCTGGAAGCAGGGAGGCTGCAAACCCCCTCTCAGCTGGAGCATCTGGCTGGCTGCAAAGCTCCCCGCTCCCTCAGCTCCTAGCCAGCTTCCCTCCCAGCCCTGCCCTACAACCCCCAAGCCCCACTTACCTCCAGCAAGAAGAGTGAGCCCGAAGCAGCCTCCAGTAAGTGTGAGTGTCGGGCCCTGCCCTTCTCCCCTTGCTTTCCCTCCCAGAAGGGTTGTTTCCCTACCCCTTTTGCAAACAGCTCTTGTAGGCTGGAACTCTACCTGCCTGCAGAGCTCTTTGCAAAAGGGGGAAATCGATGGGTTTCTCTTCTAAAAGGAAAAATCCATGTTTTCTCTGATAAAAATGGGAAATCCATGGTTTTTTTCTGTTTTTCCGTGGGAAATGGAAAACCCGGATCCCTGGTCATAAGAATATTCTAGGCTTATGTGTACATAAATAGTATGCCAGTAGATGGCACTCAAGCATATACTGCCTTGCTTATGCTTTTTTTTTTTTAATTCAAATCACTAAAGTGATATGAAAAGCATTTGGTTGCACACTATAAATGGCTTCCTTTGTGTACCTCTTTACATCAGCACTTAATTTGCCCTAGGTTGCCAATGTAAAGATCCTGAATATTGTATTCTCTCAGCAAACTGTTCACAAACAACTAGAATTCATGATAGTTTTGTATCATGGATAAAATCAAGGAAATCAGCCTGCTGACAGAGAATTGACATGTGTCTGCCACAAGCAATTATGCATCCTATTCTTGCTGCAGACAGGCAAATTAAATGAACAAAAAACACATTTAAAAAAAGTAACCATACCAATCTTTCCTGTATGCTCATCATAGTTGAAAGCATGCACAGCATATGTCAAGCTATCGATGTAAAAGAAAGTTTGGCAATCCAGTGACCAATCCAAACCATTAGAGATGTCCACCTGTTCCAGTTGCTTGACTACAGAATGGTCAGGGAAGAGGGTGTAGAGGGCCCCTTGGTGTCTTGCTCGCACACCAGGTTCTGTCTCCTCAGCCATGGTCCCTAGACAAGAAAGAGGTTCATTGGTGAGGAATGCAATGCAATAGTAATGTCCTACTGGTGCTTCATCAAAATCCTCATCTAGATGTTTATAAGAAGCCCTAATAGCGGGTCCTTACATAACTTTATTTTGTATTATGCTTGTGTTAGGGTGTGTTGCACCTATTTGACTAACACCAACTATTCACTATATAGTATCATGCACTGCCACAGTTGCTTAGAAGATTTGTTTTGCTATGACAACAAGAGAAATGGGTTTGAATTCTCTGTCACAGTGCACTATACAATAGTCAGGAAGTTTAATTTAATCTGTCCTTAAAACCATTGCACATAGAGCTCCAGCTGATCTAAAGGGATGTTCCATGCATGGGGAGTATTAGTATCAGGTCCTGAACATGTTAAACATTTCATGAGCTACAAAGCCTTAGGGAAAAGCATCTAGATGGAGTAAAGGGTATGAAAAATATCATACCAGGAGCGAAAGGAGAAGAAATCCTGTCAGAATGAGAAAAAAAGGAAAAAGGATCAGTTCAGAAGCACTTTGAGGCATTAACAAACTTAGAAATTTCCACTACTTTGTCATAGTTTAAAACTCAGACATACAGTCCTCAAAAAATGAAAGAGGTATGGTTCTACTTCTACTAGATTACTGATTGTGCCCGCCTCTGCTCTACTAGGCGCTCTCGTGTGGCCTTAGCCCGGACTATTGATCGAGCCTGTCCTGGGCTTGCAAGTGGACCCCAAAGACTACCCTAGCTGACGTCAGGGGATCCCCTTAACTTGCCTGCCACGACTTTGAATGGTACCTCAGTGGAGGGGTTCCCCTTCGAGGCAGCCTCCAGGGTCGTCACACCTCCCGGCGGGCACTCATGGGGCTCCGACCTCCCCTACACCCCGGCCACTCGCCACCTGGGGTTGCAGGTCTTCTGGCCCTTTGGCATCCTTGGCTCCACCCGACTTCTCCCAGTGGCCCTCTAGCCATGCGTCAGTGTCTTCAGGTTGCGACTCGATGTGCAGACTTCAAGGCCCTCGGACCTGGATCCCACTAACCCGTATCCCTAGCGCCCTATTCCAACCACCCTGTGACTTAGCATGCAACTCCCACCACCATGACAGCCAAAGCGATGCGGCCAGTGGGCCAGGAGGCCATGAAAAGTGCCCTGGGCTACGGGCCCCGTGGATTCCCTGTGCCTAGGTGCCCAGTCCCAGTTGCTTGCCCCACTTGGGTATGGAGTCCCGGTCGATTATCCTTGGGCTATAGCGGGGTCCGTCTGCCGTTTGTCCCGTCCCTGCTTGGGGTCTTCTGCCGCACCCCGCGGTGGTACCCGATGGTGTTTCCGTCGGCCACACCCCTGTCACCTCCTCTCCAGGACTTCCCTGCCAGCTTGCCAGTTGACACGTCCTTCAGCTTGCCCGTCGCTGCCTCTGCCAGTTCTGTAACGGCCCCTCTGCCGGTGCAGCTGCCAGTTCTGCTGCAGGTGTTGCTGCTAGTGCCTCTGCCGGCTCCGCTGCCGGCTCCTCTGCAGGCTCCGCTGCTGCCATCGCTGCCGGATCCTCTGCTAGCTTCGCTGCCGGGTTCGCTGCAGGCTCTGCTGTCGGCTTCACTGCAGGCTCTGCTGTCGGCGTCGCTGCCGACTCCGCTGTCGGCGCCTCCCCAGGCTCCGCCCCCAGCTTCCTGCGCTGCCCAACGCAGCAGTTGCGCCCCTCAGGGTGTGGCCATCCCCCTCAAGCCTCTGCTCATCTGCCGCACCCCTGCACCCTCAGGGCAGCTTTTTATCTCCACTGGGTGGCGTCTCCAGCCAACGCCGCCCGGCCCCAGCTGAATATAAGCGCGGCTGATGAACTGTGTTGTTGGTTTCTCCGTGCACGTTTCTTCTTACTTTTCGGACCCTGCAGAAGGTAAGTGGGGCTTTCCTTTTGCTTTGGTCTGGGGTCCTCCTGTAACCCCAGCTCCCCTGGGACACTGATAATTCTCAGGGAGTAAAGACAAATGTGAGGGCAGATAATACCCTCACATTTCTCGCTGCTAACAGATTACCTCTATTATGTAAAATGTCTCAGAGCTTAAAATGCACATGCTTGATCACGTTGGTTATTAGTCACGTCCAAGAAGAACAGAAGTGAAATATTTATTTAGAAACTAATTTGCTTGTTACTAATTATGCTTTGTGTTTGCTCTTTACACAATTCAGTGTGAATAATGACAATCAATTAAACCTGTTTTACTTACGTTTTAGTCATTGTAATCTCTATATATGCTCTCCTGGAAAAATATGCCTCGTTTTAAATTTGGGGCAGCATTTCTAACAGTCTTAAATATTATAAAACCTTTTAGTATAAGTATATATATAAATAAATAGGGCAGTAAATTAAAAACAGATTTTGAGGCCCATGCTGTGGTCATTTACACAAATGTCTCGGTGACTTCCTCGGAGTCACTGTCCATTTGGTTTTGCTCAAAAGGACAGAACTATGACTCATTCGATCTTTTGATTTTTTAATTTTGTGTTATTGCCACATACCAATAAAACTATGGTGCTTTTTATGGTTTTGTTGTGTTTTTAGACAGTTGTAGCAAGGCAACCAGGTAGCATAAAATTCTTCATATGTGTCCTTTAGCAAAGTGGATAAGTACTTCATTTTCTCTGACTATTCTCTCTCATTTGGTGGGGTTGCCTGTTTCCATGCTCTATCACACTGGTAACTACTATGATGAGGTGGATGCACAGAAATCTGTAGTAATATAGGGCTGGAAGCTTGAAAAATACCTCATGATTTTACATATCCCCTGATTATGCAAAAGGAAAGTATAGGTTTAAAGGGGGACCAACAAGTTAATTATTATGTGAATATTTTTTTCTTACAGATATCCAGAAACCCTGTATAATGGAGCAATTGTACCATGTAGGCATAAAGGTACTTTTCTGCATACAGCAATTCCAACATAGCTCAAGAGTATGACATGGGTATTTTCTTAAGTCTGCATGGAGTGACATACATTTGGTGCTGCAATTGGATTAAGATCTCTCATTGCAAAAGAGGAGGAGGCAGAATATTGGTGTTTGGCCATTGTTTTGATTTCCACTTTTGAGAGTTCTGTACCTAGATCTCTCTCCCAGTTTTTAATGTACTATATGCAATTTCTGAGATTTCCTTGATGTAAGATTCAACTGAGGCCCGAGGGATGGACTCAGAGGGGGTGCAGCAGTGCAGTAGCATCCATCCCCTTGGCTGTGTACTGCATGTGCAGTGAGCTGGCATGTAAGCAGAGTTCCTGCTGGGAGTGATGCTCAGCCTCAGCCTCCACACAGCTCTGGAGCCCAGAGATTGTGCACGACCACCTTTCTCCTGTGCACTACCATCTTTCCCCTCCTTTCCCCTGTTGTTGAATTTGGGGTGGGGAAGGAGAGAAAAGAGCAAAAAGCAGCAGCACTCATCTCTTGTACTCCAGAGCTGCTTGAAAGCAGGGACTCCGGGCAGACCCCACACCAAACAGCCAGTGAGCTCATAGAGCTCATGGCATATGCAGAGGTCCCAGCAGCTGACATGCTGGCAAGCTCAGAGAGCTCACTGGCATCAACAGGTCACGGCCACACCCCGTTTGCCCATGTGGCACATGCAATGCGCTCTTGTTCTCCTCACAACACATATGTCACATTGGTGAAGGGGTCGTGGCCACACTTCCATTGCTGCGATCCTAAATCTGCCCAGAATTGAGGAATACTACAAAAGCTTGTTTAAGGTTCAGTACTGCCATACTTCCTTGGGTCTGTTCCCACTATCATTATTCTTGGTAGTTAGTGTATGTTGAACCAGACACTTCATTTGAACCTAAAATGTAAATCTGAGACAGAAAAAGGCACTGGGTGAAATTCCAGCTCCACTATAGCCAATGACAAGACTCCCATTGACTTCACAGATGCCAGGGTTTCACCAAAGGTTTCTATTTGTGAGGTAGACTGGCTGGATCACATGCTGTACACCCAGGCCACACCAACATGCCCCCTGTGCAGTATAGAGCTCTCCACATCCAGATCTTCAACAGTCCTCTCGTCTATACTTGTATCTCATATGCCTAATAAATGGACTTGTAATTTTGCCTGGCTGGGCAAAATTGTGCCTGGCAAACAAAAGCAGAGACCATCTACCAGACAGGCCAGAAGATCTATCTGCCCCTCTTTGTCTAGTTCTACTTGAGTCTAACCTGAGTTTCTCCTTTGTGCTGTCTCACAGTAGTATCCAAACACCCCTCTTACCATACTTGAAGAATAATAGAAGTGCCCATTGTTGTGTATTCCAGTTGTTGCTATGAGAGGGCTTACCTGAAGGACTGTGTTTCCAGGCCATAAAAGTATAAAATACAACAGGAATAGTCCTACTTCATTCAAAATGTTAATCCTATGGGAAACATACCAGCAAAAAACCTTCCCTGTGGATCCACTTTCCCATCATTGAACCTGTTGTTTGTTTTATCCTGTTCAAGTTCAACAATAGTAGTCACAGACTGGTCTTCCCAGTTTAGAAAGGCAAACCGGGTTCCAAGAGCAATAACATAACCTCCACGTTCTCGAAGGGCCACTGACCCAACACAAGCATCTGTAAAAAAACAAGCAAATAATGGTCATAGAAAGTCAGCAAGTGTTGGAGCACAGGATAATAGGATCATAGGAAAGTAGGGCTGGAACAGACCTCACAGCATCATTTAGTCCAAGGCAGTATTATCCCCGACTAAAACATCCCAGCCAAGTGTCTGTCTAACCTGCTTGTGAAATTTTTCAGGGACAGAGATTCTACAACTTCTCTCTAAGTAGCCTGTTCCAATGCTTAACCACCCTCATAGTTCCTCCGAATCACCAACCTAAATTTCCTCTGCTGCAGTTTGAGGCCACTGTTCCTAATCCTGTCCTCTATGCAGGGCTGTCCTGCAGGGGGGAGCAAATTGGGGCCCCATGCTTTGGGGAGTCCCGTGAACGGGCCCTGCTGTGGCTGCAGCACACTGCCAGCTCCATTCTCCAGCTGCTCACCACCCCGCCCTGAGCCACCAGCTCCACTCTCTGGCCACTCTCTCACCTCTCTCCCCTCCCCACCCATCCTGCGGTCCAGCCGCTCACCACCCGCCGGCCCTGCACAGGCTGATATGCCCCAGGCCCCGCACACCCCTAGTGATGGATCTGCCTCTATGGCCACAGAGAAAAGCCCATCTCCATCCTCTCTGTTATCACCCTTCAGGTTTTTGAAGACTGCTATCAAATTCCCCCTTCAGCCTACTCTTCTGCAGATGAAATAACCCTGGTTCTTTCAGCCTTTCCTCATAAGTCTTGCTCCCCAGGTCCCTAATAATTTTTTTCACTCTGTGCTGAAATCTTTCCACTCTGTCCATGTTCTTCCTGAAGCATGGGGCCCAAAAATGGACTCAATATGAGGCCTCACCAGTCCTGAATAGAGTGAAAGAATCACTTCCCTTGAGATGTTCTTGTTAATACAATCCAATATACTGTTGGCCTTTTCTTTTTTTGCAACAAGACTGTATTAGCTCCTTTGAGCTCCTTCCAGCCATAGAATCACAGAAAAGCCAGGCTGGAAGGGATCTCAAGAGGTCATTTAGTCTAGGGACTATCCCTACCAGAGCATCTTACACAAGTGTTTCTCTAATTTTTCTTAAAAACTTTGGGAACAAACCTCAGCCTTACCTCACCTTCTAAGCTTTCTAAGGTCATGGTTGAAACAAATATCTGGATGGAGGACAAGAAGCTGAAGCCAGCAAAGAGTGAGACAATGCTAAATCGGGCAAAGGAGACACTTTGCAGAAATTGCCAATATCAGATTCACCCAAAGAACCATGTCTGCCTATGTCCTTAGACCAACATGGCTACAACCTACACCCCTGCAACTTTATCTTATCACTTTCTACTGATATCATTAACAGAGTCAGTAGGTTCAGTGTTCTCACAGCTTTGGATCATTCCAACAAATGTAACTAATTCTATCTCTTGGGTGTAGAAAAACCACACCCCTACATGTTGGCTTTGTATTTACCCAAAGAAATACTGACAAATATATCTAATAATAACCCTCTGTCTTGTTGGCTTGAGCTATACTATACTGACCAATTAACTACAAGGGTACAGTTCATTTGTCTCCCTTGGGTGAAGGAAAATGCAATGCTACAGAAAAGCATACAGATCTACTCATGGCAGAAAGAAATTAAAAAGGCACATAACATAGCAAAGAGATTTTAAGATCCAGAAGAGCGCCATCTTACCCACAGACACACACTGCACTTCATTGGTGACTGCATTCCAGCGGCAAACTTTTTGTGCATTAATATCCACATATGCAAGTGCATTTTCCCTCTCTTCCCATACGGGGCATTCTCCCATCCGGTTCTTGTCCTTCACAACAGACTCAATCTTAATGGAAGACATGGTCTGAAGGTTGAAGAGCAAAACATCAGCAACAAAAATAATTAATTTTAATAAAAGATATCGATTTCTATAGACACACTAAATCTAAGGCAAGAATTTATGTAGATCAGTAGATGCCACAAAGTATCATCTGATAATCTGAGGAAGCCAATCCAATCCAATCTACCTATGGTATTTATATGGCTCCCATTACCATCTTTTCTGAGTACTTCACAGTCTTGGACTAGAAGACTGTGACCAGGTTGAAGTAACACAATTTTGTTTTTAGCAAGTGATCCTAAGCTAAAAAACTAGGCCTAAAACCAGGATGGCTTTTTCAGATTTCATATTTGCTAAACAAACTTCTAGGAGAAAAGGTGGTAAGAGGGAAAACAGAGAAGAAAAGAAAAAAAATCAGGGTAGAGTTCCTATTGATTTTCATTCATTTC
>NW_005841872.1:1061129-1069692 GCF_000455745.1 Alligator sinensis
TTTCAATATTTCCCTAGAGAAACTTCCCTCCCCCAATATCAAGATGTGGTTTTAATACCTTTGTAATGTTTCTGTATTTTTATTTTTCAATAAATGCCAGTAATACAATCACAAAAGTATGGGCCTTTGGGGAGAAGGGATTGGTTACAAAAGAATAGATAATATATACCTCATGCTATCCTAGCTGTGAAAGGTACTAGAGGAAGATAAACAATCTCTGTGCCTACATCCGAAAGTGAACCCTGCAATAGATCATAGGAAAGTAGGGCTGGAAGGGACCTCATAAGATCATCTAGTTCAGTCCCCATAGGTGAGCAGATAAGGAGGCTTAGATTTCTCTGTCCAGAGGTGCTTCTTTCAACAACAGGCTTTGGGTAGCTGGGGTAGAGGTGCCTGGGAGGTAAGTGGAAAACATTGCTAATGAGAGAGGTAGTAGCTTGAAGATCCACTGATTTCAGTTAGTCCTCACAGGGTGCTTAGGCTGCAACCCAGGAGTAGGGGGGACTGGATTTCTGTACCAACCCTAGTGGCTCTCCTACCAGTAGAGGGATTATAGCAGGTTGCAGAGCCAGTCTCTGAATACACGAGGCCTGAGACTTGCCATTTGGGTGGGGTACAAGTCTCCTAAGCTGACAGGCACCCTGCTCTTCTAGAAGGCAAAAAGTTGTATTAATGACTCAGCTGGGGTCTTAAGCCATTGGATGTGGAAAGGGTGACTGGTCAAGTAAAAGCATGTCCATCTTGTGCAATATCCCCTAACATAACTGTGAAAGACTGCCAGTGAACAGGAGCTTAGGTTATCCTATGAATAAGAATGAAATCTTAAACATTAGGATAACAGATGAGACTTAACTTGTGAACTAATGAGGAAGAGTCACTGGGGGAACACACACCATTTTAAGAATGCAGCGATACAGTCAGAAAGGCTGACTTCCTAAATCAAGTTACATGGCACAAAGGAGAAGCTTGAAACTCTCCAACTAATAGGGACTTGTTACAGAACAAAGGAACTAATGCAAGAACTCTGTTGAGGTCTTCTTTCTAAAGCTGACCCAGTAAAACTGTCTGCAGCTTTCAGGGATGATTAAAATCAGTGCAATAGCTGATGTTATCTGTGCTGCGAAGTTAACAGTTTGCATTTTCTGTTCCATCATCAGTCACATGAATGATGCAGCAGGTGCCAAAGCTACACAAGATGCTCTGTTTCATAATGCCAGCAGCAGAATAACATGTGATTTGTAAAATCTTTGCTCAGCATTTTTCTGAGTTGTTGATGGAAACACTGGAAACAGGAAAATCTCCTCTGTGCAGCATTCACCTTATGTAAGGATCAGCCCAGACCTTTTACATTGGGTGGCAAATGAGTAGGGACCTACCTAAATTGCAGAGAGACAAAGGTTTTTTTGTGGCCTGATCATGGTGCACAGAGCCAATTTTGCAGGCATTTCATGGTGGCCTCACCCTTTGGCACTGATTGGCCAAGAGGCCCTGCACCTCAGCACTTTTTAGTGGAAAGGCCCCGGGGGTGGAGGACGAACAACAGGGCAGCTGCCATCTTGATTGCTGCCCTTCATGTCACCCTGCCCCTTGGTGCTGATTGGTGGAGAGGACTCAGTGGGAGGAGGAGGAATGAGGGGGCAGCCACCATCTTATCTGCTGCCATTCATGCCCCCCCGCCAGCTGGCATCTTCCTCTCCAAGCAGCAAGGACCACTGGCTCCCACTGGAGAGCCAGCACTTTATTTTTACTGAGTTTGTTTTTCTTCTTGATGTCATGGATTTTGCCAATTTTGTGGACAATACCAGATTTTGCAGTTTCCATGAAATCTGCAAAACCGCAAATTAAGTAGTTCCATACAAATGAGTATATAGAGTGACAAAATGAAAGGGAAATGGGAGTTTGGGTTACAAGTGACTGTAGAGATTATCATTAAGGGTTGGATTCTATTCCTAACTAAACCCCAAACTCCTTGTGGAAAAAAATATTCTCTCCGTGATATGGAGAAAAACAATTATCTCCTCACAGGAGAGCCATGATGCTGACCTTAACTTATGTCTTTTTTATACATTATAATGGTCAAAGACAAGCTTGTTTCAGCAGCACTCTGCCGTGATTAGTGTGGATAGCTTGAATAACAAAATACATATTTTTTAGAAACAAGTTTTAGGAACAATTTTCCCTTCCTCCCAATATTTGATTATAGTTTTAATAAACCGAATCCTGACAGTGCCCCATACAGCATTATCAGCTCCCACCAGATGTAGGTAAAGGTAAAATTTGTGGATTTGGGTTCTAGTCTATGGGGACCAGTTGACCAACAAAGTTTGGTGGTGAGATGGATACAAAAGTACTGTGACTTGGCATGGTGCCTGAGCAGGAAGAGGCAGCATTAGCAAGAGGTGGGCCCACCTGTACCATGAAAGGAAGAAGCTCCTTCCTGTTACACTGGTAAGCAATCAATCATAGGATCACAGGAAAGCAGGGCTAGAAGGGACCTGAAGGCTAGGGACAGAAGTTACACATAAACTGAATGAAGTGATCAGAAACTAGTTTAAACCTGTAACAGAACAGAAGCCCAGTGCAAATAAACCAGTTTCAAAATGGCTGAAACTGGTTTAAGATAAACCTGGTTGAATGTAGTATCAGACTTAACTGATTTAGGTCAAACCAGTTTATGAAACTTCTTTCCCAGACCTTTCCCTGGTTCAAGTTAAATCACAGTCCCCCAGCACACTTTCCAGCCCTGGGCTGGGCTGTCTGCTCCAGAGAGCAGGGTTAGCCCTGCCTCTCTGCTCCCTAGCTGGAGCAGTGAGGGTTGGTTGACGGGGTTGGGAAGGCAAGCCTGACTGGGAATGCAGCTCAGTCTACACAGGGGGTGGGGAACTGCCCCCCACAGGCAAACCCTGTCTGGAACCCGGGGGGAGCGGAGTGCTAAACACCCTTTCCCCTGCTCAAACTTACTGCTGGCTGCAAATGTGGACTACATATCCCAGAGACACCTGGAAGCAGGAAAAGGAAGTGATGAGGAAACCTGCAGAGTCCTGCTGCTGTAATTCTGAAATGCAAATCCCAGAGACTTTGGGGGCAGAAGGAAGAGGAAATGAACACACAGCCAGAGAGCTATGCTGTAGTGCCCCCGGGCTTCTGGCCTGAGCCACTGCAGGCATGTGGCTGCATTTCCTGAATCAAAGCTAAATGTCTGTTCACTTCTGTTTCAATTTAATTTGTGCAGCTTAGACTAACCTGCAAAGACTGAATCAATTCAGCCTCAGGCTTTTTGATTATCTGTACCTAGCCCAAGAGGTCATCTAGCCCAGCCCCCTGCTCAAGGCAGAATCATCCCAAGTTATACCAGCCAAGTGACCACCTGGAGATCGTTGTCTGGACTGGATCCAGACCCCAGTGAGACTTTATTCATCCTAACTCCCACTAAATTCAATATGAGTGATGGATAATACACTACTCTACAAGATTTAGTCCTAAATTAGTATTCAGGAAAAATAACAGTTCTGTTTTCTTTAGTCATTTTAAAGTTTTATGGTTTTTCCAATTTATCTTTTCAGACTATTGGTGATTTTCCCATTTTTTTTCAGAATAAAGGGCCAATAATTTTAGAACAAATTACTAATTTCCTGGAAGAATTATTTGGGTGAATATAAATTTAGAACTGAGCCAAAGAGAAATTAAAACACTCTTGGCAATGAAAATCAGGGCAGCTTTCATTTCAAGGACAAATTCCTATGAAGATCATTGTGTGATGATAAGAGGATGAACAATTTAATTTGGGCAAGTCAAGGGTTGTCCTGTACCTTCCTTAACCCACAGAATCTTAAGGTTAATTTCAATGCTAATTCTCTAGGACTCCACTTCTTTTATTTCATATGACTCCAAACTTTCCTTATTCTGTGAAGTGCTAGGAAGTCCAGAATTGTTATAAATTATAGACCTTTTCGGTTTTTCATAACATGTTTTTCCTGTTAAAAATGCCTCTCACTAAATGGAATTTTTTTGGAGAAAATTTTATCAACATTTTTCATTCAAAAAAGCTGAAAACCAAAACATTGTTCATTCTCAGTTGTAAAAAATATATTTTTTTCTACAAAATACCTTCCAAATATTGCTTCAGTCAATTTTTTTTTATCTTCCAAATCACTTGATCTTGTGTTGCCTTAACTGAGGGGGCCACAGGTTTTAAACGCCAGACTGTTTAAAATTCCAGAGTAGCAAAGTGAAATGAAGTAATGCAACAAAATAAACTAACATTTGTTCTCATATGTGTACACACCTTTTTCCCAAAAACTACCTGCTGAAAATCGTAGTGTGCATTATATATGAGAAATATGGTAAGAGCAGTTTCTTACCAGGCAAAAGTAAGATCTGCATGAGACTCACAGGGAGCAGAACAATAACCAGTTGCTGCTACTCACTTATTTGCTACAAGGAAAGATTTTTTTTGTCTTTATTCTGCCTTTCAAAAACATATATTATTCTGGGGTGTGTTGTATGACAGAAAACATGGTAATAATAGGAACAATAAAAGTGAATGCACAACTTTCTTGCAGAGCAATTTGGCTGCTGTATAGGCAGTCACTCATCCCAGCCACGAGGAAGCTATGAAAACAGTCTCAATGAAATTGCAAGTTATAACCAGCCAGATATAAATGCCCTGTGAATCTGTAAGCATGAGAGAAGGCAGGGGGAGGTCCTCTTCAGCCTGCACAACAGCTAAGCACAGCTACAGTCCACGAGCTCCATGGAGCAGCCCATGGAGTACTTCTGCAAGGAGGCAGGAAGGAGATGGGTCCTAGCCTTCACTCATATATGCTCTATGATGGTCACCACATATGCAGTGTGCTGTACCCATTTAAGTCACAGAGGGAACATGGACAGTAGACCTCCGGACAGCCCCTCAAACCAGGCCCCATCTTTAGGAAAATTATTGCATTTGAGTGTGGGCTAGGTTTGCCAACCCTCCCAGGTTGGCTGTGAGTCTACCAGAACCGGCATCAATTTCCCAGTGACTATTGAAAGCAATCCGGAAGATTGATATTGTTAAACAGGTTGAACAGTACAATTAATGACTAGAGGTGCACTGACACATTGGTCCCATATTGGATTGGCACTGATATAAGGAAAATTAATAGTATCAGCAATCGGATTTTTTTGGGCTGATGTGGCTGATCATGTTGCCAATAAATGGCATGTGCATGCATGCGTACATGCATGCATGCGTGCAGCCACAGCACAGTACACAGGTGGCAAAGAGCACAGCCCAGCAGCATGGAGAACAGCCAGGTCTGGCTGGTAAGTCTGTTGTGAGGGAAGGGGTGGAGCGGGGGGCAGATCGAGGCCCCAGTGGTGAGGGAGGGAGTGGGGCTGAGGCAGGGACAGATGTTGGACAGCTAGGGCAGAGCATGGGAAAGAGCCATGAGCAGCTCATCCAGGGGGCATGGAGAGGGGGTGGGGGCTCCCGCCACCACATGCACTCCAGAAGGGCATGGGAAGCGTATGCCCATGGATCTGCCTGGTGAGGGTGGGCTGCCGCTGCGGGCTGGGGCTGGGGCTGGGGATCAGGCTGGGGTCAGTGCTGGGCTCTTCCTGAAGCGGGGGTTGGGCCAGGGCCACACTCGGGGCAGGCAGCAGTGGCGCTGGGAAGGGGGCTATGGTGAATTTTCGGGTGGAGGCAGCTCCCCCCATAGGGCCTTTCCCAGCGCGACCACTGCCTGCCCCAAATGTACCTCAGACCAGACCACCACTAGGAAGAGCTTGTCACTGCCCCAGCCCCAGCCCGCAGTGGCAGCCCGCCCCCACCCCGCGCACAGATCCAGGGGCACACGACCCCCATGCCCTCTCGGGTTGCGTGCAGCAGCAAGCGCTGCCCCCTACCCTGAACCCCCCAGACAAGCCACTCATGGCTCTGCCCCAGCTGTGCAGGTCCTGCCCCTGCGCCACTCCCTCCCTCACTGAGGGGACCTCGATCTGCCTCCCCCCACATGCCCCTTCCCCCATAACAGATTTATCAGATGGATGCTGCTCTTCAAGCTGCCTGGCTGCAATATCAGCAATCAGATCGGTATCAGCCCATATGGCTCATTAAAAATTGGCCATCAGTATCAGCCCAAAAAATCTCTATCAGTGCACCCTACTAATGATATTAAATCGTGTTGGGGTGAGGAAAATCTCCCAGAATTGCTTCAGTCAGAGTTGGCAACCCTAGTTTGGGCTCAGCCAAAGAAGTCCACTTGGGTTGAATCTGCCTGCCCCCTGAGTTTTGCATAACTATTCCTACATCATTCCCAGGAGCTCCTTAATCAGTTGTGCCCATCTTTTTAGAGGTACAACACACCTGCACTCACTAATAGCTTGCACAAACTCTTTTTTCTTTACCTTCAGTTAATCTATTACTTGTTCTTCTCTTTTACAAAACAGAACTTCTCTTCTAAAATTGTTAACTTAACTGGGATCATGAGCATAGGCCTGAGCCTCTATTGGGGAGAAGGGGATATAAATGTAATAATTAAATTGCCTTCTGGGGTGCTGTCTATGAACTCCCCGCTCCTCTCAAGAGTTTTCTTTCACAATTATACCCACACTCAGACACATGCACACGAGTCAGCTCATTTGCTCTCCTGATGTTTTCTTTAGTCCCCCTGTTTTCCTTAACTGCATGCTATGGTTCAGGGATTGAGGTTTCTCTGCATAAAATGAATATGCCCAGAAGCGCACTTGATTTCCATGTCACTATAAATACATACAACCAAGGGACATCATTGGGATTGTGTTTGCTGTGTTGCAAATAGTTAGTAAACCATTTCTGACTCATTCCTTGCTGCACTCCCCAAATTGTAACCATGATGTTAACTTTCTGGCCCCACCCCGCATGTCCGTCTGCATATTTCTTACTACCATGTTTTTATCATTTTGGGTGCAAACTGCTACTCTAACCTCTTAGGGTTATTACAGCTGGGTACTGCCATTCTCTCAACTTCTGGAGTCAATATTTCAGTTGGTTATGATTCATAAAAACAATTAACAAAACACCCCATCCAAGCACAGGTGCCACTACTGACCTCTATGGTATCCTACGCAGTAATGTTGTCCAACAGTCAACTGAAGAATTATCTTCGTTTGATTTGTTTTGTCCTTAGAAGAATCCCTCCTGAATAAACCTTCAGTAAGGAAGATTCTGTTAATAGCTCTCCTGCTGATTCAATAGAGTGACTTCCCAGGCAAATTCTTTTTTCAATTTTCTCCACGCTGGTTAGAAATAAATGTACTCACCTGTGATCATCAATTTAGATCACGAGTCAAAAAAGCCTTCAGGGCAGAGCACCTGCTTCTCCTGATATGGTTTTTCCTGCTATTGAGCTCTTGCCCAATCCTACTTAAAACCAATGTGAGTCTCTTGCATTGTTCTCAAATGATCAGGAGTTAAGCTTATACAACAATAATACTTGTTTAATTCAGAGTGCTTGCTCTGCTGTTCTCCCCAGCCTCTTTTTCCTGGGCCAATGTAACAACTTATATATGACACTCTCCACACATCTCTGAATGAAAGAGCTAAATGTCATGAACAAGTGGATTAAATCCAAAATTAAGAAGTCACTCACCCAACAGAATGGCAGGACAACGGAGAAGAGCAGGGAAAGGCAACCCCTGTTCTTTCCTTCAAGCATGAGATGGAAAGCATCTCAATGGAGAACTTGAGCAGGTCAGTGCAGGGGTGAGTACTCATCACCCTTGAGGCATAAAAAAACATCCTCCAAGGCAGCTGCTTACTCTTGTACTAGACCAGGTTTGGAAGCCAAGGTAAAAGAAGCTGCCAAGACCTCTGGGTAGGGTGTGAGGCTTAGTTAATACATCATCCACACAGCAAGTGATCTCAGGCAAGCAGTCATAGTTTTAAGCATCATTTGATTCATTAATTTCCTTTACTGGAGTTTATCTAGTCTGATACATTAAACAAATTAATTGCAAGCCCCCACATTCATTCCTGTTAATTTACAAATGCTAGTACAAAGTGACAGGACTTACTATAGCAAGCTTTATGTCTACAAAACTAGGGAGTATCTACCTTCAGGTGTAGAAGCTATTTAGGACTTATATCAAGGAATACAGCAGTATTTTTCTGAAATCAAAGCCCTTTCCTATAATCCCACACTTACAGAACTGCTGGCAGGACAATAAAATATTGGGAACAATCATTAAAGTGAGAAAAATCATAGAATCATAAAGTAGAATCACAGGAAATTAAGGTTGGAAGGGATCTCAGGGCTAGGGATAGACATTACATATAAACCAGTTTAAGTGATCAGAAACTGGTTTACACCTGTAACAGAACAGATGTTCAGTGCACATAAACCAGTTTGAGAATGCCTAAAACTGGTTTGAAATAAACCTGATTAAATGTAGTAACAAACTTAACTGATTTGGCTCAAACAAGTTTATGCAATGTCTGTCCCAGACCCCTTGCTGGTTTAAGTTAATCAGACTCCCCCAGCATCCCAGAATGCTCTCTGGGCTGGGTGGGGTTCTCTGCTCCACAGCAGGGCTGCGCCCCCCC
>NW_005841872.1:1069805-1086189 GCF_000455745.1 Alligator sinensis
CCAAGCTGTGGAAGAAAGGGAAGGCTGCTCTAGCACCACCCCCCCCACAGCTTCTAGCCTGAGTCACTGCAGGCATGGGCCTGCATTTCTGGGATGTCTGTCCAGTTACAAAACCGATTTAGCCTAGCCAGGTCAGACTAACCTGCAAAGATTGAATCAATTCAGGCTCAGGCTTTTTGCATGTCTGCCCTAGCCCAGAAGATCATCTAGTCTAACCCTCTGCTCAAAACAGGACCATCCCCAACTATCACATCCCATCCAAGGCTCTGTCTACCCAAGTTTTAACAATGCTAACAAGTGCAAAACTGTGTTCTTCAATGTAGCTGGGTGCCATGTATTATTCACCTTATCAAGGGACCTGTATTTGCATGAATATATGGGGTACCACAAAGTTCAAGGGTAATGACAGATGGGAGTATTGTATGCAGATGCACTGTATATACATTTATAGAATTAATCTGCTTAATATTTACAGAAACAATCCAGAGGAGCAAAGAGAGCTAGAAATGCAACTGTGCAATTTTTGCATTAGAAATGGGTCAGTCTTTTAATGCAGACAGACTTCTAGCAACTGGATGCTAGGAGAAAAAATTAATTAGTTGAGTTCGTACCCAGTGAGGTGGGTATCTTTAGAAAGTGCATTTAAGATTACCAAAGCTACAGTAGCCTCAGGGTGCATGTGGTCCAAAATCAGCAACAGCCTTACTGAAGAAGGCAAAGGAATCAGAAGTGACAGGCGTAAATAAATTATCATAGTCACCATCTAGAGGGGATAGTAGGCATAGAATTTGGGAGCTTGTTGCAAAGGTACAAGTCATAGAATCATAGAGAAGCAGGGTTGGAAGGGACCTCTAGAGGTATTTTAGTCCAGTGGTTCTCAAACCTTTTTCTACCAGGACCCATTTGTAAATATCAATGGCCAGTCCCAACCCAGTAAATAGTTTAAGTAGCTAACCGCCTGCTAACCTGCAAGGGGGAACCCATGGTTTCCCATGTTTTTCTCCTTTAAAGGAGAAAATCCATGATTTTCCACATTTTTCTATGATTGGTCGCAACCCGTTTATATACTGTTGTGAACCAATTTTGGGCCGTGACAGACGGGTTGAGAAACACTGATCCAGTCCAGCTTCCTGCCTAAGGCAGCATCAGCCCTATCCAAGCCATTCTATACAAATCCATAATCAGAACTCTTCATAAAACTACCATAAACCCTGACACAACATGACATAACACCCTAACCTGCCACAGGTAAGGCAGGAGAACAAGGTAAGGCAGGAGAACAGCACAATATCCTGTTTCCATAAAAGGTTGTTAATATATACACAAGAGTTCCCAGGTACAGGCCATGCCCCCCTGCTACAAAGGAAGGCAAAAACCCCCATAGTCCATATCAGTCTGACCACAGGGTAAAATTTCTTCCTGACTCCAAATATGGCAATTGAATGGACCCTGAGCAGAGGGGCAAGGCCCGCTAGCCAGGAACCTCCAGCTTTAAGCCGCAGAAAGAACATTGCAACACTCCAGTCAAAATCCCCAGCCTTGGCTGCAGTCAACACCCAATGCCTCTAAGGCAGGCTTAAAAACACCCTGACATGTAGAAAAAAAAAGGAGGGGCAACCAAAAAAGTCCAGAAGCATGGGAAATATGCATAGTAGAACAAACACATGCAGGCAAAGGCATGATGGAATCTAATGCACAATTCATATAATCATGCTCCTGCCATCCTCCATATGCATGGCAAAAGGCATGACTGTGGAATTGCACATTAGATCCCTCTGCACCTTATTGCTGATGCAAGGGAAGCCTGATCTCAGGCTCCCCCTGCACTGGCAAGAAGCAAGCTCCTATGGCTGGGAGCCCCTCAATTGAGGGAGGGGGTGGGGAATCACATTAGCTACAATCCCTCAGGCTTGGAGGTGCCTGAAAGCCCTGGGCCTTGGGAATCACAACTGTTGCAATCTCCCAGGCTTGAGGGCATGTGAAACCCCCAGGCATCAGGTATCCTGGCTGCCGTGATACCCCAGGCTTTGGGGTTTCATGCTGGGTTTGAGCTGATGGGGCTCTCAGCCTCAGGGGAGGCCTGCTACACATGCAAATTAAAGTTTAATAGCAACCAGGAATAAAGTTAGTACATATCTTCGAGGTCTAACTTTATAGCTGGCTGGAGCTTTTTAGGGCATGATAGCTACTTTGCACATGTAGTAGGTCTTAAGGTACTTGCTCAATTAACCAGTTAATTATGTGATACCTATAGGCTAGGGACAGACATTCAAAAAGCCTGAGCCTGAATTGATTCAGTCTGTACCGGTTAGTCTAACCTGACTAGGCTAATTCAGTTTCGTAACCAGACACACATCTCAGGAATGCAGATACATGCCTGCAGCGGCTCAGGCTAGAAGCCAGGGGTGGCTAGAGCAGACCTCCCTCCCTTGCACAGTACTGAGTTGAGGGGGGCATGGCCAGACCCTGGCAGGATGCTTTGATTAGCTCAGCAGGGAACTGGTAACAGTGTTTATCACCCCTAACTCAGTGTTTAACACCCCATTAAGAAAATAACAGAGGGACATTAGCAGCTACTGTTGATTCAGTACAGATTGTAGCCAGCATGTGGTCTGCAAGCTAATACACAGACATCTACTCAGCAAGGCAGATGGGAGGGGGGAATTCCTGCCTCAGGGAGTGGTGAGGGGAAGGCAGAAGCAGCCTGCAGTTTCTGGAGCTGCAGCCAGGGAGCAGAGGGGAGTGGCCAGCTCAACTGTGGAGCACAGATCCCTGCCCAGCCCAGCCCAGGCCAGAGAGCATGCCTGGATGCTGAAGGTATCTGATTTATCTTAAACCAGTGAGGGGTCTGGGACAGACATTGTATAAACCAGTTTGAACCGAATCAGTTAAGCCTGATACTACATTCAACCAGGTTTATTACAAACTGGTTTCAGCCATTATCAAACTGGTTTATGTGCACTGAACATCTGTTCTGTTGCAGGTTTAAACCAGTTTCTGATCACTTAAACCAATTTATGTCTAAAGTTTGTCCCTAGCCCTGATGTGTAGAGGGGGCCATAGGCTTATATCATCCCTGACCAGTGGCAGTCCAACCTCTTCTTAAACATCTCCAGTGATGGAGAGTTCACTACTTCATCTAAAAGGACTATGTCTATTAGGCAATGGTAACAGTACATCTTTTATCCTCTGTGCCCTGGCTACAGGGATCGCCATAACCTCCTCCCTTCACACAGAATCAAGATGGGAGATATGACACTAAACCAACCCCACATAGAACATATTTTTGGATTCAACTATCCAGGACCACAAGCACAGATTGTGGTGACTAGCAATGGGCCAAGAACTTCCATATAAAGAAAGCCACATTCCTGGACCTAAGTGAGGCACTCACAGTGACTCTTGTATGGTAAAACACACAGATGAAAAAACCACACATAGGCCAATAGCACTCCAAAAGCAGCAGTCTGAGGAAGCTGACAACTCCAGACAGTTACAGTGCCACCAGCAAACAGTGCAACAGAGGTAGTCCACAGCTGGCCAGTGCTTACAGAGGTCTGCAGGGAAAACAATGCTGTGCTGACTCCCATAGTTGTAGAAATTAGAAATATTTCTGAAATTGAATGGATAGGATTCCTGGGACTTACATATGTGAAGAATGTGATGCATACATCCATCCCATGGCTGCCGTTTCAAGCAAATAAGTACTCTAATAGGACAGGATCATTATGCAAGCCCTTGTGGATTTCACACAATCAGGGACACATACATCAGAAGCACTGGCCAGGGTCACAATGCTCACGTGCTCCAGAGGTCTGGCTTGTTTAACCGTGGGTAAGAATATACATTGTTCTTCCCAATTGCATAGTCATCAGCAGAGTGTTTGTGCCAATTGTATTATAGGCAATCCAGTATACCCTACATTGACAGAAATTTGCCCTGGTGTGGACCAACAGGACAAGAGGCAGATCACCCACCTACTCTCTGAGCAAGTGCAGAACAGGGTTGAAGTATGCTTTTGATCTATTAAAAGCAAGATGGCACTGCCTGCTGATTCATTTGGACTGTAGCATCTTTAATGCCATTGTTGGGTGAGTGTGGAAGGCACGTCCCACTCGTCACCCTTTGTCTCTGTGTTCTGTCATCCTTGGGGAGAGGGTAGGAGGGAAGGGACAGTCTCGAGTGATCAGTATGCATATCAATGAGAGAGGTCCCTGGCTTCCATTACTGACACTGAGAAGTCTCTTACTTATCCTGTTAGCCCTGGAGGAGTCTAATACTGGCACAATAGGCAATACAGCAGCCCTGTAGACAGGCGTGGCAGACCCTAGTGGCTGAACTAGTCCTGGCTCCTCACTCCAGCTCTTCAGTATACTTTCTTTTGCTGTCTTTCCTGCCACACCTGGTTGCCACTGTTATAGCACAAAGGGACAACTGTTAACCACTGTTATAACCACTGTTATAGCCACAGAGCCTGTGAGTGAGCTTGGTGGTACAACTCCTGAGGGCCTAGGCTCACTTCCCTCACTTTGCTAGATTCTAAGTCTCCCCCTTATCACTGGACTCTCTGTCCGTTGACAAAGTTACCTGACTCACTGCCTCACACTACTCATGTCCTGCTGGCACCAGACTTGCTCTCTTGCCACTGATCCTAGCTATACAGGCTTTACCACCATGGGGTGCTAGTTGTGGCTTCTGGCCCTAATCATGCCTTAAGGGCTCTAATTGTGGTTTCCAGCTTCCCCCATAGCTACACCCATGCTTCATGGGTCTTACTCTAATCTGGTCTCCCATCTCAGGTGTCAGCCTTCCCAGCTTCCAAAATCTTTTGCAACTGCTACTGTTTTATTTTACAGTCCTGTTTCCTTAACTGAATCCTAAAGTTCAGGTATTGGGGCTTCCCTGCATAAGATAGATAAACCCAGAAACACATTTGATTCCTATATCACTATAAATACACTCTGGTTCAGGTGTCAGCCCTCTTGGCCTCAGCTCCCCTCTTGACTCAGGCATCATTGTCAGCCTCAGATCCTTTGCTGTTTCTGCCCTCTGGGCCCCTGGCCCTTACAGAGCTGAAACACAAAGTGCTCCTCTAGCACTCTCATGTGGCTCCACACTGCCTCTACAGCCACTATCCTGTCCTCCAATAACTTAAACACAGAATACAAATATAAACCTAATCTTTAATGTAGGCTAGTACCCTCACCTCAAGTCTCTATGTACTGCAAATTCCTGGCTCACCTGCCAGCTTCCCTGCAGCCACTCTTGCAGACAGGAGCTCCTCTCTGCTGAAGTAGCCCACCTCAGCTGAAAGAGCTGCTAGCTCCTCTTTGCTTCAGCTTGCAAAGCTGAGCTGCTTCCTTAGCAGCTGATCTAAACTCAGCTGCTACCAGCTCTAGCCTGGTGCTCTCCCCTTTTAAAGTAACAGGAGCCTTGGCCCCTACCTATTACACCATGACAGGTGGTGGGGGCGGGGGGTTGTAAGTACTCTTGGTTCCCTAGAACTCATATTCACTGTACACATCAGACCCTTAAAAGGTAATGGCTTTCATCTCAAAAGAATGTCATTCTCTTTGGCTAGCCAATTTCTAAATCTTCTTTGTAAAGAAGTTGTTCAGGAAAATAATTGGTCAGTTGATTTTACCATCCACCTCTGTCAAAACTGTTTTGGGGAAAGGAGGTGTGTGCATATGCGGCAGGATTATGTTACCCATGATCCCATCTCAAGCTGCTACAACCTTGCAGGAGATGGGGCTGCTTCAAGTTCTGAGAAAGAAGAACAAGTTTTTCAAGGCCTTGGGGACCATCTTCTTACATCTTTGTAGATTGTATATAGGCCTGTGCAGCATAAGCCATGGGTAACAAGCAGTGGTATAACCCAGTTGAGCATGCACTATCCAAAACATGAGTAAATTGTGATTAAGTGTTACTGCCAGACTTGGCTGTTTTCAAGTAACCTAGGCCAAAGCTGCAGAAGTACGACTAAACAGGCCCCAAAAGCCTGTGTCCCAAACGCTCTGTATCACAACTTTATCTTACAACTTTAAAAGTAATAATGTAACCAAATGTACTACTTGCTATTTTGCTATAATAGATGCATTTTTGCTAAGAATACTTAGCTGATAGTAAAGACAAAGCAGGCTTCTCAGACCACAGTTAAAGAAAAAGTAACAGACCAGTGTCAAAGAGCATAGCACAGTGGGAAATAAGGAATCCTTCCATCTGTTGTCCCAAGACCATGGATTTCAGTTGATTGACAAAATCATGAATTAGGGTGAATAACTGACAGGCAATTGACAGGCCAGGGTTAAACAGTCCAGGGATAAAAGCTCTAGTTATGTTATCCCTTTACCCCTTCCAGGGCCACAAGAAATCTGGTTCCACCCAGTTTAAAACGTTTCAGTGAAACAAAGAAATTTAAATAAAATGAATTAGGGATCATTTATTAGAATATCAAAATCAGCCATCTATAAATACTGGGCATAGGCTGGAGGACTTCCCTGAAGATCAGCAAAAGGCATCAACTGAATGAAAGTACTCAGGGGACAGCTGACCTGTCCTCCCTGAATCCAAAGCATTGTCTTTATTGATACAAATAAGTATTTGCTATTGCATATCATACTGAAGCTTTTGAGTTGTGACTGGAATAGCCTCATTGATCAATTAATCTCACTCTCAACTACAACTAAAATTTTGTGAGTAACGTCTTGCACAGAACTGATAAGGGAATATGCAGAATGACAAGTCATAATGGAAGCAGGGTGAGGCTTGCCTTACCAAAGATTTTCAAAGACTGACTGAAATATCTACAGAGAAAAAAAGTATTTATTACCTCCTATGAAGTAATAAAATAAGAGTAGACCAAAATAAGATCAACTTTGGTACTAATGGCAAAGTGCATGACAGATGGTAATGTCTTAGATGACTATGTAATGACTAGTTACAATGTGACTTGGCTATGGTCACAAAACCTTTTTGCTTTAACATTAGTTCTGTTCAATTAAAAATGCTACTGCATTCAGCCACCCCAACCTGTAATTTGCAAGGGTTTTAACTCCACTTTTCTGCCATTTTAATCAGCCATTGAGAAACAAAGAGCTACAATTGGAGTATAATGGAACTGCATTTGTCCACAGCTGAAGTGGCAGCTAAAATCATAGGCTAAAAAGCCTTCTATGTCATAACATCCTTCATAATAAATGTTAAGATGACTGCACCAATATTAACTAGCTGAGATGCTGTGTCTGCCCTGGTTCTTCTGTGCATCCTGCTGTATCTTCCCAGTCTAGATCAAAGACAAATAGTTAACCATGTTAATCTGAAGTCAGGCAGAAGGCAGGGTAAAGGAATTCCTTATAGACTAACTGAAGGTCTATAAAAATACGCCTCTACTCTCCTTCCGTCTGGTTCAAGAACAAGATTTTGTTTGTGGCTGAAACCCTCTCCTGTCCCTTGAGGGTGGATGTGTGGAGGACACAGGATACATCTTCACAGACATCCAACTTACCAGTGCTCATGCATCCCAGTCTCAAAGACGACTCAGTGCTGAAATGGGGCCCTGTGCTTGAAATGCTTCTCAAAACATGGTCCCAGTTTATTGTAAGAACGATATACCACTATGGCAGCACTACAATTCTTATCTCCTGCCTTTTCTGAATCTCACCCAAAATACCTTAATTTCCCTCCTGAATATTTCTCTCCTTTTCCTTCCTCTGCTTCTTGGACAAGATGCTTTACCTACAAGTGGGCTGCTGCTTGGTTGAGGTTGCAGTACCACTGGAGTCAGTTAGCAGCCAGCTTCTTCCAGCTCTTGATGTCAGTGTCCATTTTCTTGAGGTGTGCCTTCAATGTGTCCTTGTAGCATTTCCTGTGGCCACTGTGAGATTTCAGACCACACACCTAAGCTGGGAAAAGAGCACTTTTTGGGGGGAATCAAAAGTTGGGCGTCCACATACAATGTCTGACTCAATACTGGTAACGCTCACTTCAGCAAGGATGCTGGTGTTTGTAAAGCAATCTTGCCATTTGATGTGGAAGATTTTGGGAGGCATCATTGGTGCGGCATCTCTAGGCTCTTGAGATGACAGTGATAGGTCTCCCATATTTCACGTCCATAGAGGAGAATGGAGATGATGGATGCATTGTAGCCCAAACATAAGGATGAGGCATCTAATCATCCTCTGGAATATGGGGGTGGCAAGATAGTACAGTTCAAGAGACCAGAAAAGGGACAGAAACACAGCTTGTCCTAATCATGATATTATGTATAATCAGACACTAAGTTTCAGCTAGACTTTATTTAGGCTGCATCCTTTCTTAAGATAAAAATATATAGCATGAAAATAATTAACTTAAATCTTATCTGTAATGAAAATAATCTTGAAACCACAGGTGCAAATTGCAGACACCAATTACATTATCTTAACTGGTTGCATTTTATCAATTAAGATTTGGGTTCATACTGGCTTTTATTGTATTTTCAATATCTGCTTTTGAGGTTAAAAATCTCAACTTCGGTACTTTGTAAGGGAAGATTGAGAAACTCCCACATATAATCCTACCCAGCACTTTGGTTGTTTGCACGGTGATTTGCATCCTTAAAATACAATAGCTAATGATGTGTAATTATCTGAAAAGAAAGGTACATGTTTCAGTGTGCCATGCATGAGCTGTCTGGTCAATTTTATTAATTTCAAAATATTGCTGAAAAGTGAAAAGGTGCCAATTACAGTCCTTCTTCCCTGACAGCCCATCCAACTCCACAGTTCATCAAAATAAAGCAACTATCCCTTTATAAGACATAATTGTTACCCCTCAGTTTTGGGGAATTTCGCAGGGCACCTCGGTGCCCTGCTCCTAGAGAGGGGAAACTGCCACTGAAAGAGCCCTGGCAGGGAATAAGGAGCACAGCTGTGGATTGCCCGGGGCAACCAGGAGGTCAGCTGACAGGAAGGGGCAGGGCCTGGCCCTCAAAGCCCAGGGGCTGAGGCCAGACTGGCCTGCCAGCAGCCAGAGAGGCAGGAGCTCCTGAAGTAAAGAGGCGAGAAGCAGCCTGACCACAGGTACAGCTTCAGCTAAGTAAGGATGGCAGCTCTGGGATGTTGGAGCAATGTTGTTATAGCCAGGTGGCTTATGGTTAAGTTGTAGCCAAGAGGCTTGTGTTTTGCTTTGTTGTTAAACAGGTCACTTGGGCAAGGCTATTAGGGGTTGGAGGAGGCCTCATAGGGACCCACAGTGGTGTGGGGGCCCCAGCGCCAGTGAGGGCGCAGCATCCTCATAGGGACCCACAGTAGCGTGGGGACCCCAGTGCCAGTAAGGGCACGGTGTACAGGGTGCATAGGCCCCAGCCCCAGAGAGGGGGCGGTTGAGAAGCCCCAGTGCGGGTGTGGCAAGCCCCAGAGAGGGGGTACTACTGAGAAGCCCCAGTGCGGGCATGGCGAGCCCCTGAGGAAGGGCATAGCACTGTGGTAAACCTCGGAGATGGGCATAGCATTGCAGTAAACCCCGGAGAGAGGGGGTAGCAGTGCGGTGAGCCCCGGAGAAAGGGGGTAGCAGTGCGGTGGGCCCGAGAGACAGGTGGCTTGACCGAGAAGTCCCAGAGTGGGCACAGAAGGCCCCAGGAGAGGGGCGGCTTGACCGAGAAGGCCCCAGGAGAGGGGCGGCTTGACCAAGAAGGCCCGAGAGAAGGGCGGCTTGACCGAGAAGGCCCAGAGTGGGCACAGAAGGCCCCAGGAGAGGGGCGACATTACAGAGAAGGCCCAGAGTGGGCACAGAGAGCCCTAGGAAAGGGGCAGCATTATAAAGAAGGCCCAGTGCTGGCACAGAGAGCCCCAGGAAAGGGGCGGCATTAGAGAGAGAGAGCCCCAAGAGAGGGGTGGTATTCTTGAGAAGGCCCAGAGTGGGCACGGAGAGCCCCAGAGAGAGGGCGGCAGTACCGAGAAGGCCCAGAGTGGGCATAGAGAGCCCCAGGAGGGGGCGGCAGTACAGAGAAGGCCCGGAGAGAGGGCAGCAGTACAGAGAAGGCCCGGAGAGAGGGGCGTGAGAGTAGACCGAGGGACCGAACAACATCTAGCCCAACTGCGAGGCTTGGGGTGTGGTATAAGGGGTGGTTGGAGCCACGCATAGCCCATAAGGCTAGGGTGCCCGGGAAGCACCCATCATACAGTGAGACCCACGGAGAGTCCGGGAAACCACGGGGACGGAGGTCCCAACGAACCGTGTCCGAGAGGGCATAAGGCAGCCTCCCAAACTTATATAAACTTCAAAGACGTGGTGGGCAAGAATTGGAGGGTGCCCTTGGACCGGCTTGGCACGGGGGAAGGGGCCTTCAGGAGATCACGGCCCTCCTGGAGGACCCCCGCCCGTGACAGGGAAGCGTCAATATCCAAGTTGATGGGAGACTATTTTCCATCAGTTCATCTTTTAAGAAGATCCTTAAATAAGATCATCTATTCTAGATTAACCTTTGGTCTATTCAGATTTTTACATTACTGGCTAGTCAATATATCCAGCTCCTCCATACCTTTTAAAGGCAAAATTTCTGTCAGCTTTATAAGAATCAATTAGCAATCCAGATGTGGCTAAAAATCTCTAATGCATTGCACCAAAAAAGCAAGTCTTTCTTTAGGTCTTCTAGGCTCCCTCCTAAGACCAACCAATTAAAAAAGATGCACCAGCAAAACTGTTTTTCAACAAAAAATGTATTTTCAATTAATAGGCAGACAAGGTTCTTTGGATGAATCTGATATCTTTTATTAGACCAACCTAATAAAAGATAATCAGATTCACCCAAACAACCTTGTCTGCCTATGTCCTTAGACCAACACGGCTACAACCTACCCCTGTTTTCAATTAATACATTTTTTATGAAAAAAATTAAACCCTTTGATTTGTCAAAAAGCAAATACCCCACAACTGAAACATGATTTGGAAATGCTGCTGTAGTGCCATGTGGGCACAGTATTTTGGCTGCCTCACGTCTCCCTTCTCCTCAGTGGGTTCAGGCTTAGTTCTCATGATGGGACTGTTCAAGAAGGGACTTTCTAGTGCAGGGATGGGCAACCAGTTTCAGCTGTGGGCCAGCATGACCCACCCTGGGTCAGAGGGACACAGGTACTATGACCCACCCATAGCCAGTGCTCATCCCTATGACAGCATGGGGAAGAGTGCCAGCAACCAAGCGCCCCTGCCACCAAATACTATCAAAGCTCCACATCTGCAGGCTGGATTCAATGGTTTCACAAGCTAGATCTGGGCCATGGGCCATAGGTTACCAAATCCTGTCTTAATGCATCATGGGACATTGTCAGACCCAAGACCCTGACATGCAGAGGTGAATAAGAACCTGAGGTATCTTAAATGCACTGCTGGTGAAGCAGCATTTCCAAAACAATTTTCAGTATTTGAATTAAAATTGGCTCGTAACTGCCAAGTAGGGTTGAACCCATAGCTGTAATTTGGGCCTTGCCAGGGGGCTGGGCTGTCTCCTTTGCAAACAGCCACACGGTCACTGGGCAGAAGCTTCCTGTCCCCAGCACCTGCTGCTTTGGGGGTGGGGGTAGGGTGGGTCAGGTCAGGCTGGGGAGGGGAGCTGGCTGCTTAGCAGCCAGAGCTGCTGCTGCGGTTGGCGTTGGTTTTCAGGGGGTAGCTGCAGGCCAAAAGATAATTCTCCTTCAGAGGGGCTCCCTACAGGCTGGACAGGACCCAGCCTGCATGCCATATTTTGCCCATCCCTGATCTAAAGTTTAAATAAATAGCAATGCAAAGCACAAGGTGTATTCAGAATCTCACCTCTGAAGCTTCAGTGTCAGACTCAGGGCTGCAAGGGAGGAGCTTCCTTCACAGCAGGACCAGCTGCATGAATCATAAAGCCAAACCAAAAACAGCATTAAGGGAGGCTGGCACTACAATAGCAGGGGGAATCCTGGGAGTCCTAGCAGATGCAGCTCCAAACTCTCTCTGGCTAAGGATGGCCTAAAACCCACTTTATCCATTCCTCAGGCAAGCAGCCAAACCACCAGGACCACCAGGCAAAATATGAGTGAGTGCCTTCTGTTTAGTCATTTCCCAGCACTGATTTGAATTGTAGCAGGATTTGGTGGGAGTAAGGCACATCAGCAGCCAATCATGGTCATTTCTGAGCACAGCAGTAGCCCAAGTCAAGGTGTCTAGGCATCTCTTTAGGCCGCAATGAGGTATAACTTGTTCTTTCCGACTTGGGATTTAGGTGGATTTCAGGTATCTAAATCCTGTTTAAGTGTCTGGAGGCTGATCAGCATCTGGTCCATACCCAGAGTTACTTGCTAAAGCCAATTATCTAAAACAGGGCTGTCCACAGCTCCCCTAGGCTGCATGTCACGCATATGCATAGGCACTCCCCTTCTAGCAATGGTTGGGTGGGGGTGGAGGGTGCTACATGTTAACCCCTTGTAGGCTGCATGCAGCTAGGAGGACAGCTGAGATGTAAAACAAACTACAGTTTACAAGCTACTGTTTCTAGCTAATAAACTTGGCAATTTCCTTACTGTGAATTTGTCTTAACACAAAGACTGCGTTAGGAATGAGCTTGGAGCTTGCTCTTTTATTATATTCTTCCAATGTTAAACTAAAAGGTAAATCCAGTAGGTGGCACTTGAAACCACCAACGCAGCAAGATCCCTTATTTATAATGATGGAACACCATCCAAATGCTTTTCTATCATCGTTTAATTTCCACAAATGGGCAGTGGTTCAAAAGGTATTGTCTATTAGATGTGACAAACAAAAAATGAGCAAGAATGACATGCAGGAGGAAAGAAAGGATGAGTGTTACTGAAGGCATGGGCCTAAACTAACTCTGATTATACTATTTAGGAGCACTCTTAAAATGCAAGAAAAAGGTAAAAAATCCAGACAATGAGTATTATTGATTTACTTGTTAAGAGTTTCCATTAAAGCTAAAATGACAATGGATATGTTGTGAGAAGCTTTGAAAGCACGCCTGAGACAAGGAAAACAAGTTTCAGTAAATCAGTACACCAAACATTGCAATTACAAATGAGATGGGAGGTAAACAATAAGAAAAGGTGTTCAAAGCAAAACAGTACCACCATTCCATTCCTATATAAAATCATTATGCTGAGAATGATTTTAGTGCAATAGAAAATTATATACAGAGTTATAAAAATCTAAAGAAATATAAAAAGAGAGCTTTATAAAATCCAGTGTATTTCAAAAGTTGTTTTTTTAATCTGTTTCTGCTAAGAGTCCACCACAGGGACATAGTTCCAAATGCAAGAAAACATTCCAGATGAAGCACTTCTTGAATTTAAATTGTTCCTGTTTTTGATGGCTTTCTTAGCTTATTCTGAAGAGTGTAAACATTTAACCTGCATATGAATATGGAGGGATTCCTTTCACCCCCAGTCCAGTTACCTAGGGAGAAAAAGAAGGGATAAGTACGACAACTCATGGCTCCAAATAATTAGCATTTTTTCCTTAATTAGAATACATTTGTTCTAAAAAGACATCCAATTTGTCAACCTTGTCATAGCCCACCACTAGCTGCTGATTTCAGCCCAGTATTTTTCTCCCCAAATGCTGTAAATTGTAAGCCATAGTCCACTCTTGTGACAGCCTCTTCGCACACAAACATGGCCTTGAGTACAGTTCAATGTTTTGGGTGAGGGCTTTATATTCACAAGGTACCAAGAGTCTTTAAGAGACTATTAAGTTATAGATAACTACTGAGTAGATAAAAGTAAGTTATTTTTACTTGTCATTGATTCAAACAACTTTTTGCCCTCCTAAAAATGCAAGTTTTTAGAAATTGGGTGTGTTGGTACAGAAAAAAAAGTTTATTATTTCCAGAGATATCAAGACTGATATAAAATTAGAATTACTGTACCGTGCAGATGTGAAGAGCCTCACTGATTTCTAAATACACTGGACATAATTAACATTTTTTGGCCCCTGCTACTGTCACAATCAAGAGAACCATGATTAATAGTTTTAAACATGGTTGATATTTGAACTAACCCTCCTTCCCAACTGCCTTGACATCTAAAAAGCAGGAGGCGACAAGGAAGGGATAGCAATAAACCACTCTGTCTTGGCTTCTTAAATGAATGGATCACCTTGAAAATGCCACCAGCCTGTGGTTGTCTGGAAAGCCACTTGTCATCCATTCCTTGGCAAGCAGAAGTCACATACATTTCTGAATAATCATTTCCACCAAAACAGCAAGAAGTTGTCTTGTCAACAGGCAGCTTCACTGTCTGGAGTCTTTTTCCTGGACAGGGTAAAAAAAACACCCACAGATGAACAAGCAGCTATTTGTTAAATCTCTGTAGGTAATAACTGCCAACAGCCAGTGTGGAGCCACATACTGCACAGAAAAAATAAGAGGGGCAGAAGGGGCACATGAGCTGTGTTTTTCCAGACTGATCTCATGGGAGTAGGCAGGATCCTGAGTTCTTTCACTGTCTTCTGTCACTGCTCACATACCATCTGACAAGTCACTCCTCCGCTACTGAAAAATGGCCCTGCTTCCAAGCACACTGAAATGAAAGGAGTCTTACCAGTGACTTCAACAGGTTTTAAATTAGGCCCATATATATTTAAAAAAGAGAGAGAGAGAGAAGATAATGCTCAACTATAATCTGTAAAACACTCAAGCCTATTACAGAACATGCTGTAGCATTATTATTTCAATGCAGGAACTGCCAATCCATTGGTCCATTTAGTTAAATATTGTGTGTCCAACAGTGAGCTGTATCAGATGCTTCAAAAGATATTTCAAGAAACCCTATAATAAACAATTATGGGTAAACCTGCTCACAGAACAAAAAAATCTTCCTACCCCAAGCAATAAATGTTTGTACTATGCCCTAAAGTCTAAGGATTTAAATCATTATGTATTTTTAACGCCGTTATTTACAACAACCTCTAATTCTTTTTTGGAATTCCGCTGAGGTCCCAGGCATTTGAGTTTTCTTAAAATACATTTACCCTCCCTGGCCTCCTACTTATACTGGTAAAACAGAATGGTTCTCCTGCAGGTAGAAATAATGTATGCAATGGTGTACTGAAAAAAAAAATACAAAAACCCAGGGTAAAACAACATATTGTGAAATATATCATGAATAAAAAGCCCTAGGCCCCTTGAAATCAGAGGTTTGCTATCAACATCAAAAGATAAAGGCTTCACTTAAGGTGTTTGTTTAAAACAGACTGCTTTAACTTTGCTATCTGAGTTACTAAAATAGTTTACAATTGAACAATTAAGTTCAACTACAGAAAGGATGAGCAGGATTTTCCTTATTGCACCAACATACTTTGCAAAATCCTTTGTTACAAGATTTAGTTGCATTAAAAATGGCCTTGACATTAATCTCCAAAATGAAGATGATAACAGGTTTGTTTCAGAGCTGGAGAAGGAGTTCTTGTGTATATTCTCAAATAAACCAAACAGTTTGGGAAGTACCTGGGATTCCTTGCCCTATACAATGAATTAGCAGTTCATAATACCTAAAGAAAGCTATGCTCAGTATTTATAAGTTGAAGCAAATTTCAAAAGTGAGTCCTTTGAAAGCCCAGGATGTAAATTAGCATACTCAATAAGAACAGTAAGACATTTCGCTCCTAATTAAAGAGTTTGATATTATAAATGTAACGGTGAGGGAAGAGGAGATAGACCCAGTGGGTGTGTCCACACATGGAGCTATGTCACCATAGTGAAGCGCTACAGTGACATAGCAAAGCACTACAGTGACGTAGCATCAGAGGGCACAAACTGATGTGGATACTACATAAATAAGCATCTTAGCTTCCTTATACAGCACATATTATTACAATCCTATTGTAGCTTGATTTGTATGCCTTTAAAATGAGAACTGAGGAGAGAACCTTTAATATACTACCCAAATAACTCAGGTGCCTAACAAGCTTTGCTTGGAAAGAAACCAAAATATGTAAGTTTTGTTATCTCCTGGGAGATGTAAGAGGCTACCAATTAAAATGGTTTGGTTTTGCATGCAGAGGCCAACAAATGTAAGAAGTTATAAATTCAGTTGAGTTATGCCATATGTCTTTGTCTGATGACAAATACAAAGTAGTAGTTTTGTCACCAAAATTCAAATGTTATCATCAGCATAAACCTGACCATACCTGTTTCCCCCTGACATCTACTGCTTACATTAAATGCCCAGGTCTTCTCCCTAAATAGTTACAATTACTTTAGAATTGAGCAATATGGATAGAATTACAATATTCCTTTAAATGTGTACTGCTTAGTAATTTTCAAAATAAAATTTTATCTTCTATTAACCTTTATTAGATATCTGTGAAATTCCTGAGACTTAACTAAACTTGAGGCAGACCTTTCAATCCATAAAGGCACAAGTAG
>NW_005841872.1:1086220-1094758 GCF_000455745.1 Alligator sinensis
CTAACTAAAAATGGGGTTCACATGCACACACACAGAATTATTCAAGCAAGAAAGGTAAAACATGGTGATTTTGTAAATAAATAAATAATAATAATTTCTATAAATGGTGTAAATTGTCACATTTCTGCAGACATTAAATGTGTGTGGAATGTCAGTAAGCCTGGAACAGCCTTCAAAAATAAAGTGTCACCTTTAAAAAAGGTCATCACTTCACTGCTTGATCCTTCTTCAGAGTCACTTACCAACACAATAAGTACAGGTCTCTGACCGGAAAAATGTCAGAGGCTGCTAATTCGAATGGTTTGGCATACAGAGGCCAACAAAAATAGGAAGATAAGCTCAGTTCAGCTATGCTGTCCTCTAATGCCAAAATTAAGTAGTGCTTATGCCAGCTCTTCAATGTGTAAATTACTCTTCTTTCCTCTATTCTCCTGTTGTAGCATTATAGTGTACTAATTTCTATATTACATATAAGACAGGTTGCATCAGAACTCTTCAGTGGATCAGCAATGTGTCAAGAACAGGATTAGAGAAGCATCTTCAGCTTCTTATTTCATATAGAAATCTTCTCCGATACAACTAGCATGGTAAATGTGACATAATATCCACTTATATCATTTAAATGCTTTCAAATCATAGCATTTTGCCCTTTTTTTTTTTCCTAGTGCCAAGAGGCTGCAGATTTGCTAACAAAATTAGTGTTGAAAAGAGCCCACTGGCATAGACAAGGCTTTCTAGGACCAGAAGGATGAACTGGAATGCAAAATTCCTTCATGAGACCGTACCTGTTTCAGGGTCAAGACGGATCACCCTCCCTCCATCATAACAGGCTACCCAGAGTTTGCCTTCTATATCAATACACATTCCATCTGGGATGCTTTCTTCTTTTTCCAGCTTATATATGCTTCTGCGATTGGCTGCAAAAGAAAATAAAAACCAGTGAGAATCACAGATTTAGAATGAGGCATTAATTTAATGATGAGTTAACACTTTCCTCAGCCATAACCCGCATCAGTTTTTCTAAATCTTCTAAAGCTATATTGGCTGAAATATGTGAGCTTTTTCAAGTGACAGAAAAGTATACAGATCACTGCCACTGCTTAACTGGTTTCTAGCAACAGTGGTTGTTCAGCATGGCAGCCTGTAGGTCAGTTTCTGACTTTCAAAAAACCATGATTATTTTCAGTGCTCTCTTTTGAGGAGTCATCACATTACTATAACTAGTATATTTGTGGATTCCAAATATTACTGTTTTACCTTTGAATGACATCTTGGAACCAGGCTGGGACATTTAAAAAACAGACTCTTTTAATTAAACTGAGAAATTGGAGCTACCTCCAGGAGATTCTTGAAACACAACTAACTGCCACTCCAACACAAATCTGATATTCAAAATAAGTAAACCAACAAAAAAAGTGGGAAAAGACATTAACTTGAAAATGGCACGCTTACACTTTAAACATGTACTTCTCTTGAACTTGTATTAACTATTGTTATAAGAAACCATAGAAAAGGAAAGAAAATCCAACTTTTCTAATCTGTTTCAGCAATTTCAGCATTTCTCATATGTATTCAGTTTTTACTTTGCTTCCTCTATCTGAGTGGGACTTTCCACATAGAAAAAGAGGAAGACAACATTTTTATTATAGGAAAACACCAATTCTAACCCTTATGGTAGTGGGACTTGTATCTTAAACCAATTATTCTCAATCAGGGTTCTACCATTCCCTGGGATGCCATAAAATCTTCTTAAGCACAATATTAGCATTATTAGGTGTGAAAACACCTACCTAGGAGTCACAAGATAAACCCAGAGATTTCAAATAGGAATCCATAATGTCAAAAGCATTCTGACCTGTTGTGGTCTTTGAGTTCTTTTTAACAGAAAAATTGCTCTATTATTTTTCCATATTTAAAAAAAAATGAAAAACTAAGAGCTGGCATTTTCTGATGGGTGCCTAGAATCTAACAAGGTTGGGAACACTTTCTTAAACTATATCATACTCAGTTTTCAAAATGACGTTATGAATTGATGGTGTTCCTATAAAGCAAGTTGTTGGTGGACTGGTTGAATTTTTCATTTGCCCAAGCTCAGGAAAGCCCCAAAGTTTTTAATTTCATAGGGGACAAGGAGAGTTAAGTTTTTTGACTGTTGCTTGGATGTTCAGGATCTCCCTCAGACAGGGATTTCCATTTTAAAACAATATATACACACACAACTATAAAAACATAGCAAAGGTACTTTGAAAACACAGACATCAAACTTCTCTGCCAATTCACCAACTATTTCCTAGCAACAGGCACTCACTGGAGTCTGGCAGAGCAAATGTGATCCAGCTTTACAACATAAAACCATTAGAAGTGGATTGAGTGTGTAAATTCATGAATGTTAAGATTGCAGCATAAATTACAATGTGTTACACTGATCTTCACAATTAATCCTGATCAGTATTTGAAGCATCACAGATAAATCAATACACTCCATAATAATACGGCCAACCCACCTATCTGCTTTGAACCAGGAATCTACTTAAAAACAAGTTAAGATGCTAACTTGTTTTAAACAGGTTTGTGATCCATTAAACCCAGTTATATTTAAGATAACTCTAAAGCGCATCCCAGGACTGCAAGTGCAGGTAGATCATAATTTCTTTTTTTGCTTAATAATTGAAAGAAAGAGAACTGCACAAAGAAGCTTTAAAATATTTAAACAAGAAAATAATTCATACAGATTTTTCCTGTTTGCAAGTCATAGTCAAAGGCATCCACAGAGTAGGATAGGCTGTCGATGTAGAAGAAAGTTTTGTGATCCAGTGACCAATCCAGTCCATTAGAGATGTCCACCTGGTCAAACTGTTTTATCACAGAATGGTCAGGGAAGAGTGTGTAGAGAGAGCCTTGCTGTCTCTCTAGTACGGCAGGCCGGATCTCCTCAGCCATGGTACCTACAAGGATCAGGGAGGGAGTCATGTAAGCACATTGTCCATGAGAACAAAGACGTTCCCTTACAGAGTAAGAAGGATTTCCCATTTGACAGAAATGCCCCTCATGCTCTGAACAGGAAAGGTACTTGGAGCATTCAAAACAGACTGAATAAAAGCAAAAGGGAGAAGTACAATTTGTGCATTTAACAGAGGATGACAAATAAATATTAAATAGGAGATTTTTTTAAATCTGTGCCTGAAAGAACACTGAAGATCATTTTATATGGTAACTTTTTAGCATTTTTAAAAACTAAGATAAAGGAGATTAGAATTTAAATTATCCAAAACTTAATATTTTCCATATGGGAAATAAAGCCACGTGGCATGAACCTTTCAGAAATAGAGCTACATCTCTCTAAATTCTCATTTGAGATTTCAAAAGCCAGAAAAGGTGAAAAAGATTTGAGTATTGGTTAAGGGAAGGCTGAAGTTAAGCCTTGGTGTTTAGGGGTATATGCCAGACACTTCACTACTCTCAAAACTGGGATCATGATTAAATTGTTTTTGAATTTTCTCTACTTCAGTTTACAGAAACAACAGCATAAGGAAACCTTTACAGGAAAGCTGTCTGCTACTTTGAAAGTATAGTTAGTCAGAGAAAAGGAGTTTAATACCTGGCAAATTCTTAAAATTTCTTAAACCAGAAGGCCCCTTTTATTTTTTATTTTTAAATAAAAAACGATTCTTGGTAATGCTTTTCCTAAAAGGGAATTTAATTAATATTGCATTTTAGAATCCAATTAGTTTGAAAACCAAAATGGCCACTACCACTTGAAAGACTGACACCCATCACGTTTAGCAAGGGTCTTTACAAATTGCCCCTATAATCTACCAAGGAGTATTGGGAGAGATGTTATAATTGACATACCTGCAAAATATCTTCCTTCCGGGTCCACTTTCCCATCATTGAATCTGTTGTTTAGTTTATCCTTGTCAACTTCCATAATGGTGGTTACTGACCGGTCATTCCATTTTAAAGCAGCAAACCTAGTTCCCAGGGTAATGACATAATTCCCAGATTTTCGAAGGGCAACTGAGCTAACAGGAGCATCTAGAAACATAGCAGGAAAAAGAAAAATGTAACTACAGATATGTTTCTCTCTCTCCCTATTTTCACCTTCCTGTTGACTGAAATGCAGCCTTGTCTGTTAGTAACCTATGCCATTCAACCAACCTAGGGCTATCCACCTCATTCATAACTTTACTTGACAAATATTCCATTTGCATCCGGCTGCTATTCTCTGATATATAATGTATTTGGAGAGGTAGTACTCAAATGAGCATGGAAAAACTCTGGTAAAAGTCATATGCTAATTTACCTGAGCTTCCTACAGTAACATGGTAGCTCTATCATGCATTTGTGTGTGACATGCTTTTTCCCCCCCTGTGTTTGTAAGTTTATGTATGCTTCTAGAATGCCATGGGTGCAGAACAAAACAGTGCAAAGTGAAGGTAATCAACTGATATATTTAATTAATTAATAGAACGCAAGCTCTTTTGGGAGTAAGGCATTGCACATTCTTATGCGTCTATGCAAAGTATCTAGCAAGAATGGTTGGCACGATGGATGGAGTATGACAAACAGGAACACAAGCGGGACCGCCAGCCCACAGCCTGATCCCTTGCATTTTGTTTAATAGCACCCAGTGGACCTGTCCTTCATGAATTTGTCTAGTCCCTTTATGAGCCTTGCCTCTGTCCTCACTGCATAGAGCAGTGGCTGTGGTGGTGGCAGCACCAGAGTGGGGGCCAGAGATGCCACCACTGCTGTGTGGCCAGGAAAGGGCCAGAGCAACCATGTATCCTATGACCCGTGGCTAAAGTACGGCCAGTGCTGGAGGGTAAGCAGCAACAGAGGCACCAGAGGAGGCAGGGGGCAGGACAGAGGCTGTGGGAGAGAAGGCAAGTTGTAAAGGGGCACCAGTATCAAGGGATGCAGGCAGCAGAGAAGAAGACGTGTCACTTCCCCACCTCCGGCCTCACTACTGCCTCCCTGCTACCTGTCCCCCTGCCACTGCTTTTCCCACTGCAGGAATGGGAGAAATGAATCAGACAACCCTCCAATAAATAGATTCTGTACATGAAAAATTATAACAAATTTATCAATTTTCCATGTACAGAAACGAATTATTGGAGGGTCATCTTAAATTCAAAATTGTCCTGGATTTAGGTAAATATGGTACTGCTGGCCACTACTGAAGACAGGGTTCTGGGCTAGAAGGCCTGTTGGTCTGATTCAGTATGGTCCTCCTTACGTTGTTATGAAAAACTCTTTCTATAATGAAATGGAAGCAAATTTGCTATGTGAATATTCAAATACCATTACTTAATACACGTTTTGCCCACATTAGAAGGCACATATTTGACTGCATTTCAGATTGGGACAGAAAGAGCAGTCTGAATATAAACTATTTTAAGCTAAGAGCTTGGAAGGTGGAGGCCTTAAGTGAAAAAGTCTAACATACAACATAAGTTCACAGTCCCAAACTAATTCCACAAGGCCATGTGCCCTAAAAAGGAAAACACTTATTTGTTATAAAATAGTGTTTGCAAGGAGTCTTATAGATAAAATACATAAGAAAGATGAGATGAGAGGGAAAAACTGTCAAACTACCCCTAAGAAGCTGGAAAATAAATGAGCGAAGTGGACACTTCAATAGATACATGCAAGGAACCTAAATAGCCACAATACAAACAGGCTTTAAAAACACATTAGGAAAATCAGAATGGCAAAGAGGCATCAGGGTGAAGACTCATATCGTTAAACTACTAAACTGAATTGATCTCTAGAGACAACAAGGAATATAAGGCCAATTTACACAAACTCTGTAAAAGGGTCAGGACTTAATAGTGGCAGGCTTCCAATAGGAACTCAGAAGAGGATAACCACCACAGAATTTCCTTTAAAAAATTATCTTGAGTGAAAAGAAAGGTTTGGCAAATAAGAGTTGCTATAGAACATGTACACAGAATATAAACATGGAGGCAAAGCCGCAGAGGTATTAACACTGTGGTAGCATCATCATTGCCATATGTACAGTTATTATCATATTGGCATATCAGCGGCGGCAGTCCCTTACACTCAAGGATGATCACTCCCATGGGTCAAGTAAAGGGTGGTAAGCGAGTCCCTCAATGGCTAAGAAGGCCAATCCTCCACTCTCTGGCAAATGCCACAGGTGGTGGTTAAAGGGAGGGTCAGATCACGGATTTCACAGTCTTGTTTCCTTCCCTTCTGTTTCTGTCATTTTTCTGCCTCCAGGACAAGATGGTGTTCCTCACAGCAAGATGTACTTTCTCTCACAAGGCATTGCCCTGTCGCCCTGTCCTGGGCTAGTTTTTCCCCAATTTGTGGTGCCAATGCCATACTTCTTAATTTTTGCTTAGGGGTGTCCTTGAAGTGTTTCCGCTGACCCCCACTTGTCCACGAGCTCAAACTAGCTCAAAGAGGTGCTTATCCAGCCTCCTCCTGAACACCTCCAGGGATGGCGACTGCACCACCTCTGCCAGGAGTGTGTTCCAGTTTCTAGTTACCCTTACAGAGAAGAAATTCTTCCTTATGTCTAGCCTAATCTTCCCTCTATTCGTTTGTGACTATTGGTCCTCATCCTCCCAAGGGGTGCCTTCCTGAAGAGCTGCTCCCCCAGATCTTGGTGTTGCCCCAACATACTTGTAGGCTGCTATCAAATCACCTTGCAGTCTCCTCTTGCCCAGACTGAACAAGCCCAGCTCCTCAAGTCTCTCTTCATAAGGTCTATTCTCCAGGCCCCTATCACACAGCTGGTCCTTCTCTGCATACTCTCAAATTTATCTGCATCCTTCTTGAAGTGTGGTACCCATGGTACTCTAGCTGCAGCCTCACCAACGCTGAGGAGAGAGGGAAAAGCACCTCCTTGGATCTGTTGGTAACACGTCGGCAGATGCACACCAGAGTTCTATTTGTCCTTGCACTGTTGGCTCATATTCATCTCCTAGTCGATTGTGACCACCAGCTCCCATTCAGCTGCTGTGCCAGCCACTGGGCTACTGCCTATCCTATAATTGTCGTGAAGGTTCTTCCTACCCAGATGAAGGACATGGCACTTTTTCCTGTTGAACCTCATCTGATTCTGATCAGCTCATAGAATCAGTCTGTCATTGTTGCCCTGGATCTTTACCCTAGCCTCTGGTGTGCCCACATTTCCCCACAGCTTGGTATCGTCCGCAAACTTAATCAAAGAGCATTCCACCCCCTCATCCAAACCATTAATAAATGTTAAAAAACACGGGTCCAAGCACCGATCCCTGTGGGACACCACTGGAGACAGTCCTCCAGGATGAGGCCATCCTATCGATTACAACTCTGGGATTGGCCTCTAAACCAGTTATCCACCCACTTCACTGTAGGCTGGTCCAGACCAGTACCCTCCAGTTTAACTGAGAGAATTTCATGGGAGACAGAATCAAAGGCCTTACTGAAATCTAAATAAATGATGTCTACCTCATGTCTCTTGTCCAGCTGGTAAGTTACCTGGTCATAAAATGACACCAGGTTTGTTAGGAACGATCTACCCTCCCCAAAGCTGTGCTGGTTGTTTCTTAATACCCTGTCAGTTACAAGCTCGTGACTGATGGCCTCTTTAACAATTTTTTCAAAACTTTTTCCTAGGACCAAAGTCAAACTGACTGGTCTGTAGTTTGCAGGGTCATCCCTCCTCCCTTTCTTAAAGATGGGCACCACATTGGCCCTCTTCCAGTCATCCGGGACCACCCCCAACTTCCACCACTTTTTGAAAGTCTTCACCAAAGGCCCTGCTATGAGTTCAGCCAGTTCTTTCAGGACTCTTGGATGTAGGTCATATGGCCCAGTGGACTTGAAAGCATCCAGTTGTTCTAAGAGGACCCTCACCTGTTCGGGACTGATTTTATGTTGTCTGTAGGCTTCTGCATGCCTGATCCCAGTTCAAATGGCAAAGGGCTCCGTTGTAGAGCCACTGCATAGGATGGAGGTAGTCATCAAGTCATGAAGGAATTTAAGAATGGTGATAAATTTCCCAGGGCAGCCAAACTTTGATAAGATCTTCCATAGAACCTCATAGTTAACGCAGTTGAAGGTTTTGGTCAAATCAATAAATGCCATATACAGTTCCTCGGCAGACGAGCTTCCTTGGGTGAATTTGATATTTTATTAGACCAACCCAAATAGTTGGAGAATATTTATTAAACAAGCTTTCGGGTTCAAAAACCCTTCGTCAAACTAAGGAAGTTTCAGCAGTCGGTGTGTCTGGAATGGATGGAATGAAAAGTAAAAAAAAAAAAAAAAAAATATACAGTTCCTGGCATTTTTCCTAGATCTGCCAGACCACAAAAATCATGTCCACGGTGCCTCTGAACAGTCTGAGGCCACATTAAGACTTGGGAAGGATTTCCTCAGCAAGAGAGAGCAGTCAGTTCAGCAGAATTTGAGCAAAGATCTTTCCAGTGATGGAGATGAGGGTGATACCTTGATAGTTTCCTGTCAGACTTATGTCCCTTTTTAAAAATGGTGACAATATTGGCATTCCTTAGGTCAGCA
>NW_005841872.1:1094789-1114885 GCF_000455745.1 Alligator sinensis
TTCCTCAGTGTTCCAGATTTTGAGGATATTTTTGTGTTTCCACCAAAATTTGAGTGATCCCCCTGGAAGCGGCTATCCAGTTGGGTAAGATAAAGTAAGGTAAGACAGCCTCTGTTTGGGGCACCTTCCTATCCATGGTAAGCAAAGGGATCCTAAAGAGGACTGCTCAGTTGCAATCACAGCTGCCAAATCACCCTCCTGTCCCATTCCAAGGGTGAAGTGACCAACAAGCGACCAGTGCCTGCATGTGGATCCATGGTTAGGGACTCCCAGGAATCACTTCAACTATCCCCATTGCCACTTGTACATTGCCGCAGGACTTTGTAGAGGTTATGGGTATTGGTGATTGGTTACTGTAGTAAATGTTGGATCCAGTGGGAGAAACCTGCGTGTGACTTGTTTTACACAAGGAGGCCGTTGCACATCAGCAACCGCACAAATCTTGGCAAAGGAGAAACCAGCGTCCAGTGGCAAGGAGATCCACTCAGGTTATTCTTCCACTACAGCCTTCATCCACCTGCTCCACCATTGAGGTCTTTATATTATGTTGGACTGTTCTTTGTCTGATACCTCACGTTTGATTTTACCACCCTAGGTAACACTACAAGAAGGACAAGACTCCCGACTGTGTTACTCTTAGTGTCATCAATACATGAAAGCCTCTCCACCCCATCAAGGTGTCCGTCCATGGAGAGGTATATGATAAATAGCTGTGAAAGTAGACTGTCTCTAGTGGGTTATGGAATAGAGAAAATCCCACACAATTTACTGATTCGTTTAATCCACTGGCTGGGGGAGTATTTAGTTGATTGCACGATTTCACAATGATTGCACATTTAATTCATACAACACAATTTTATTTTAAAATTCTTTGCTACACATATAACACTGCTTAGCTTTAAGAAATACCACAAACATTAAGAACACAATAACTACATATATCAGAAACAATGCTCCAAATGCACTTCCTTAAAACAATTACAACTAAAAGTTAAATTTGAATCAATACTATTATTTTTCATAATATACTTACAATCCTAGAATTCCGAGAAGCCGAACACCTAAATATGGTTTCATTCCTCAGTAGTACAGTTTAATGGGCTCACCTCAGCAGTACGGTTTAATGGGCTGGCCTCAATACTGATAGGACTAAGTGCCCTTCCTTCAGTCCCTTTTGGGCACTCCGCGGCTTCAACGTGAACTAAGAGATTCGTGTTCACGGAGAGGGTATTTCAGGTGATCAGTCTGATCCGGCCTACACTTGCGATTCTTCCTTCGTTGTTCTGCAAGTAAGGTTACCTCCAAATTGGGACAGTAGGTTACAGTTTTTATTGAGTGAGTTGCCGTCTTGGGCCCCTCCTACCCAAACCTGTCACTACTCCCAAATTTGGGCTCGGATCTTCCTTAACAGATTTCTGCTGGGTTCAGTTTCTTTTGTTGACCATTTTAATTACTTTAGGGAATTTCTTTTCTTTCCAATCTTTCCAAAGGCTCCTAGGATTTGATCTCTCGGGATGTTTGCTTAATGGTCATTTTTAGGTTAACCTTGTTAAAGGCCTCTAAAAGTTAAGACTTTGAGCAAAGTCAGGACCTTCCGCACGTAGGCCAAAACAATGGCCTAGATAAGAAGATGAATCTTGTCTTCTTCCTAAACTGGCTAATGGGCATTTATTACAAACATTCAAATATTACATTCAATATGACATATACAAAATGTATGTTAATACAGGAAGAAACACTGGAAAGAAAATTCTCATATTTGATCATCCATCTTCAGACAACCTTAAATTTGTCTGTGTATTGTCCTCAGACCATGGATTCACTTGGACGCATGTTATGTCTGTGACTGAGCTTCTAAAGGCAAGCACATAGCCACAGAAGATAGAAACTGCACAGCAGGTTTTAACTGAGATATTAAAGTTCCAAGAGGTGATAATGAGCAAGATATTTGCAACTTACAGCAACATGATTATAAAACTAAGGAAATATAAAAAAATACATTCTTAAATGTTTGTGATATTCAGTAATTTTGAGATTCTGATACAATCTTTCCATTTTAACACCTGGCAACAATGACTAACACCTAATCAGGCTTGGGGTTGAACTATACATTGCACTTCATAAACACAAACACGTGCAAATGCTGGGGGATGGGTTTACACTAAAGTAAACCCACCCTGGGCAAGCATCTACACATATGGTGATTTGGGAACAGATTTGCTTTTCCTGGCAGCAGTCTGCTCCTGCCTCCTCCAGCCCTGCACCAGCCCCCTGCAGTGGCCAGGGGGAGCTGGACACCATATTTAAAAGCCAGTCCTGGTCCCTGGCCACTTGCCTTCCTGGCCTGGAGCACCCTGCAAAGCATTGTGCCACCATGCTGCGGTTCTATTGTCGGAGCCTCTGCCCACCATGCCATAGCTGCTCTATCGCCAGGCCCTAGGAACAATGTCCAGTGCCCTGGGCTCCAGCTGGCCACCATGCTTGTTGTGCTGCACCACCAGGACAACCACCGCCTAGCCCAAGTCACTTTTGGCCCTGGCAGGTCCCCCATGCAGTGGGGCCACCTACCCAGGCTCACCACACCATCCCAGGCTCCCTATCACCAGGCTGCTGCCACTTGGACCCCATACTGCTGCCTGGACCCCAGCAGGGATGCTGATGATGTGCACATAGACGTCACCACAGGTGCCGTCCACATGCTCCTGGGCCTCCAGCCCCTCCGCTTGTCGGCCTGCCAGCCAGCCAGGATTGAAGGCTGTATGTAGACAACCTGGATGGCTGGCCCTGGACCCCAGCCCCACCACGCACCCCCAGCACCATACTCTCTGCAGACAGTTCTCAGAAAAGCACTTTATTCCCCTTCACAACACACAAACCCCCACTCCCCTCCCTCCCCAACAACAGAGCCCTTCCCCCTCTCCCTGACACCAGATCCGTACCCAACCCAACCCACCCACCACTGCCCTCTTCCCCATGCAGACCCTGTACAGTGCTGTGTGTGTCCCCCCAGGGTGGGGAGCAGAGGGATGGGGGTGCCTATGGGGCAGAGCCCAGGGACAGGCACCTAGCACCCTGGCCTCTGTCTGCACCCCCACAGGTGTGCATACCATGGCAAAGCCAGCAAGTGGGGGCTCACCTGGGGGCAATGGTAGGTACTGCTCTGCTGGTGCAGGCAGCGCTCCTTCCTGCAGCCAGTGGGCCGGCCAGCAGGGCCTGCGCATGGGGCTGGCCCTGCTGCAGGCAGCTCCTGCTCCAGGGCTCCATGGAGCCAGGGTGAGTGGCAGGACTGGGCCCAGGTGAGGATGCCAGCACCTAAGCCCAGGCCCACTGAGGGGCTTGAGGCTGGGTGGTGGCAGCTAGTAGCCAGGAAGGGCTGTGGCTAGCAGCTGGGTGGTGGGCAGCATGAAGGTGGCGAGTCGGACCCCACTGACGGCGAGGACGTGAAGCTCCTGGTGGTGTCCTACAGTGCAGGGGTGTGGTGACTAGATGCCCAGACACAGGTCCCCTCCTGGGAGGAGCACTAGAACTGCTGAGGGCCAGTGGTGCCATGGCCGGCCTGGCTTCCTGAGCAGGGCTTTGCACCCCAGATCTGGCAGGGCAAGCACTCGCCTGTGCTCCCAGAGCTACTCAATGAGTCCAAGGACAGGGAGCATGGTGGGATGGGGCTCCTGGCAACCCAAGGAGCCCTCCCCAAGGGACACAAAACCACAGGTGCAAGGCTGCAGCAGAGGCTCAGGCAGACCACCTGTGTTCGAGCAGATGGGATGGCTCCAACGTGCACATCTATGACATCCAAGGTCCCAGGGCCAGGGTCCCAGGTTGAAAAGGTATCATTCAGCTGCTATATAAAAGGGCATGGACTTGCAGGCAGCCCCCAACTGGTAGCTGTGGTTGGTGATGGTGACCCACCATGCCTGCAAGGTCTTAACCTTTATGCGGCAATCATGTGCCAACCAGTCATGCCTATGCCCCTGCTCCAGCCTGACCTCAGCCTCACTCCACAGCACCATGAGGTCCGCAGTCTCCTCCTGGAACTAGTTGTAGCCATGGGAGGAGGTGTGTGGTATTGGGGAGGACACCAGCATGGCTCCCTTGATGGCTGACTGGCTCTGTGCACAACATTCCTGGTGCTGCCAGGCCACAGCAGCTGCCTGCAGTGCCCAACGCAAAGACACAGAATGGGACAGGCAGGCATGCAGCGATGCTATGCTGGGCACCAGTGGTAGGGTCCAGGCAGGGTGCTGAGGCTGGCCTGGGGCCAGCTGGAGCAGGACCCAGTGGCCAGAAGCTGGCTTCAGGTGGTTCAGGGCCTGGCAGGTGCCTGTAGCACCCAGTGCAGCACAACAGCCTGGGCCTGGCAGCCACATGGCTACCATAGCTGGCCTGAGGCCTCTGCTGCAAGATGCAGTGGCCATAAGCCAACTGCAGGTGGCCCAAGGCCCTAGTGTCCCCACAGGCTTTTAAGGACCAAGGGCTAAAGTCAGGCAAAGAGCCACCCCAGTCCTGGGGCTGGAAAAGCTCCCAGTACTGTAGCCCTGGGGCTAGCCTGCAGGTGGCCCCCTGGTGGTAGGGCTGACAGGGAACAAATTTGCATTACACGTGCGTTACTGTGCAGTAACTACTCAGGAGTTAATTTGCTACTTGTATTTACAAGTTTTATCAAGTAGCAAATTAACTCCCAAGTAGAGCAATTTACTATGCAGTAAGCATCTGCATGTGTAGATGGTGATGCTTACGGCGCAGTAATTTGCTTTTCTACACAGTAAAGCATCTTGTGTAGACATGGCCAAAGAAACCCTGCCTTGAACTGGGTAGCTGCTCCTCATCTTTAATGAAAAGATCTTTGCATCAGACTTCCAGGAAATGTAGGATGTTGTGCTCATCTTCAAGACACAGCAAATTGCAAGAACATTTTCTTTTCCTTTACCCTTCCACACTGCAAGTCACTAAATTGGAGAATGAGCATAAATGTTCAGAGGCAAAGGCGACCATCAACTCTATTTTTACTATACCATATATTTTGGTTATGGTCTTCCTGCAGTTAAGTTACAAGTTTTAGCGACTGCATTTGCCAAACAAGAAATAAGAACAAAGAACAGGCAATGTAAAACAAGCAAAGCCAAGTTCCTGATAACTCAGAAAGTATTAGTTTTACTCCAGCAGTATGAAAAGTAAAATTTACCTTTGTAGTTACATCCTATCCCAACAGAGCCTTCCAGGGGCTTAAGCAAAGCAAAGAATTAGCAAATTGTCTGGGGTTAGTTTACACTCAACTGATCCATTGTATAGCAAAACTCAATTACAGGTTATTAGCAGGGAATTAGCAAAAATAGAAAAGAAAATGAGCACGAAAATCTTGTTTCTATGAAAGTCTATTATCTAGGAATAAAGTAAAGAAGAATCACCTTAACAGAGTCATGGCCTGGAATGAATGTAACAGACTAGAACGGGGAAGATGCCGGAAAAGGAATTACCAATGTGTCTTTTTATTAAAGTAAGAGGCATAAAATACTACTGTTCTGGTAAAGTTATTCTAATCTAATTTTCCTGCTGGGAAAATAACTGAAAGCAATCAAAATTGGCCAACAGTGCATATAGTACTAATGAACCCATTTTGCTCTAAGCATAAAAAGAATTAGAATTGCCAGCAGAAGACAATTTTACGACCTGTAATGTGCCATCTGCTGCACTTTGTCCACTACAGAGACACTAGCAGATTCAAGTTCAACTTAAACACTTTAATTCCTAATTTTACAGGTATCTGAATTTACTAAATTGGACTTGCCTGTACTAGAAGATATAGCCAAGTAGGGATGAAGCATATGCCAAAGAGAACATTTCTGCAGTTGTAGCTGTACCACCTCCACAGACAGCATAAATTAAGCCAACAAAAAATCTTCTTGTCATTATAGCTGCAAAAAGAACATGTGGTTCTGCCAGAAAGAATATATTGCCTAGACAGCGTGGTTCATTCCCCTACCACATACATTCATAACCAACACGGCTTCTCAGGCAAAACTGTATAATGCATAAACAAACCTGGCCTAAATTAAGCAGAGCTGTATAGGAATCAACTTCCCTTTGAAACTGTTTTAAGACTGATTGCAAAGGCCAATCACAAATAGAAACTCCAAACAAATGTGTTCTGCTTCACCTAGGCTACTTCCTGATGCAGAAGTGGCATTTACATGTTAGTCAGCAGTGCCAATTAGCCTGCCAATAGCGCCATACAAATGCAGCTACACTGCTACCAGTTTGGACGGAAATGTCCACAAGAGACACGCAACATGTCTGAGATCACTGCTGCCCAGTACAGTAAGTTTGCAGTTACAGACTATTCTGAAAAGAGTCTTTTAAAAACTTACAAGATTGTTTAAAAAAACTGGTAAACTTAAATAATATAAGAAAATGTTCCTGTTCTTTTCAAGATTCTTGCTAGGGCTGGGATGATGCGGGCACTACAGTTAACTGCCCAAGAGGTCACAAGTTTGAGGCCACAGCGAAACCGCTCATGGCACAGCCTGTCAGATGCCAACAAAATCTGAGAATCCTGTCAAATATCTCATCACAAGGACATGAAAACAGAAATGATTCTTGCTGGGTTGGGGAAAGAGAATATGAGATCTATAAATAAAATTCCAATAATACTGCTATCTGATGTCATTCTATATGCAGATCTGGTAGAGAAAAGAAAACACTCACAGATCCTACAGTCATGTTTCCCCGAGTCCAATTATACTAAAGAATTAATGATGAGCCTCCTCCCATTAAAATTTGGGACACTGCCCCCGGCCCCAAGTCAGCAGCACTACTGCAGGCAGAGGCAGATCTACATGGTGCCCCAGGCAGGCAGGCAGCAGCGGTGCCTCCCTGCCAAACTGTGCCCTGTGCCCAGGACACTCGTTTTAATCTTCAGGGACTGGCCTACGAAATCTGGGACTGTCCTAGCCAAACTTGGACATATGGTCACCCTAATTAAAGTTAACAATAAAACTCACATTGATTTTTTTGGTTCGGGGTCAGAGCCTGAGTGTTATTCCTCCAGCAAACACAAGGTCAAAGAAAAATCCACAATCGCACAACTAAACAGCAAAAACCTGGAAGCTACACAAAACAAAAATCAGAGAGAAAAAAAACTGGAACTGGACTGGAACCAGTTAATCAGAAGTTTTCTGGTCTCCCAGCATAACATAATTCCCATTTATTCTCTTGTAGGGAACATGGATGACAGTGATAAAGAATGATCTTTTCCCTTCTTCATTACAAATGATATAATATAGTACCTATGTGCTTTTAATCACATTAAGTACATGAGTTGTGAACTTGAAAGATGGCACACTGTATAAATAAAAAAATAATTATGAATTTATATTTTGCTAATTAATGGGATATTTTTAAAACACGTACTTACCCACAGCAATACTTTGCACTTGCTTGGTGATGGAATTCCATCGGGAAATTTTTTTACCATTTATATCCACATACAGAAGTGAGTTTTCCTTTTCTTCCCAGACAGGGGATTCGCCAATCTTGCAGTTTTCATCGACAATGCACTCAACCTTAATGGATAACATTGCTATAAAAACCCTGCTGGATTAAGGACACAGGTGTGAATACATGAATTTACATTCAATTTCACTTCTGTTTTAAATTGAAATAAAGGCTGAATTTTTCTCTTATGCTAAAATTAATGTGCTATTTTAACAATTATTTTATAAAATTATTTTCTTATCAAACAATGTCTGAGGACTAGAAGGAAAAATCTGCTTTTCCTGACTATAACCAAGTGCTTATTTTGCAATATTTGGGTTGAAGTTTTGGAGTGTATATGCAGAAGTCAAATATAAAAGTCAGAATCATTTAATAGTCTGGTCAAGTGGTTGTCCTTCCTCTATACTGAAAAGGTTGAGGACTGCTTCCAAAAACAACTATAGAACACCTATTTAAAGCCAATGGCTTAAAATATGTTTCCTATAATGGGGATATGAAAGAATCAACCAAATCAACTGCGAAACCGAAGACTCAAACAGAAGACTGAGTCTTAAATTATATTAATCTTAAAATAACTTAAAATATGCTGTAGGAAAGAAGTTGACAGTACCTACTTCCAAAATAAGTTTAAAAAGGTCAATATTGACTGTCCAAAGTTTTAAAACTTTCACATTAAAAAAAACCCCAATGCTGAAGACTTAACACAGGTTCCAAAGGTCTGCAAATGTTTGTGATGTTAAAGGACTCAGCAAATTGTGTTGGACAAAAACCTTAATTAAACCCCTAACAGTTTTTCATTCTGTAACAGCCACACACAGGATATTGTCTGAGGAGTGCCTAAATCAGCGATTTTCAGAGAGTGCCATGGCACCCTGGGATGCCTCAAGATCCTTTCAAGAGTACCTCAGATGTTAGCACTGTTAGGTGTACACACGAGTCACAAGATAAACCTAGAAATATCAAGTAGAAATCCACAGTGTCAAAACCATTCCGCCCTGCTGTGGTCGTTCTGAGTTCTTTGCAATAGAAGAATCGCTCTACTATTTTTCTGTAGTCAAACAAAAGAAGTGAAAACTAAGAATTGGCATTTTCCAAGGGGTGCCTCAAGTCTAAAGAGGGATTTCTCAAATCCGAAAAAGGTTGAGAACTACTGGCCTAAACTAATCTTTCATCCAAAAATAAAACACAACAAGTACTTGGAAATGATCAAAGCTGCTCTCTTTTTCCATAATAGGAAACAAAGTAAGTGAAATGGACAAAAAACACAAATTAAGTTAAAAGTGACATTAGGTATTAATGTCTTCTGGAATGGCACTTCCCTCTAGAAGGTAAATTCAGCTTCTGGTAAATTTTTAGATCTGCAATTCTGTCAAATCAGCATTAATTAAACACATTTTAACGTGTTCAGATTGGCTTGACTAACACTACGTAAAAGGTGAAAGACTGAAAAAGCGATTTGATTCATAAGTGTATAAAGTATCAAAAACGGCAGGTAGAAAAGCACATCAGAGTTCTGATTCACAAACTCAGAGAACATCACTAGTGTGTTTTTCCTATGGAATAACAAGCTTTTCATTTTGCACACCCATAAATTTAAGGATTAAACATGGCAACTTGGGTAGCACATGTTTTGCATTTCATTTCATGGAAGTTTCAAGGGGAAAAAATAAAAATACTGGTACCCGCAAAACTTCCAATGGCCCTTTTTCAGCTAAATAAATAAATAAAAGCTACTCTGGTGTCAAGGAAAAAATTCTCAGCCGAGTTAAACGCACAAGGCTCAAGTGCTAGAATATAGGGGTGCACTGATAAAGATTTTTTGGGTCAATAGCCAATGGCCGATTATTAACAAGCCATATCAGCCAATACTGATCCAATTGCCGATACACAGCCCTGAAGCTTGGAAAGTAGCATCCGGATGGCAGATCTATGAGGGGGAAGGGAGGTGGGGGGAGCAGATGGAGGCCTCTAGGTGAGGGAGGGAGTGCGGTGGGTTGGGGCAGTCACTGCCCAGCCAGGGTTGGGCATGGGATGGAACCACGAGCAACTCGCTCAGGGACCGTGGCGGGAGTAGCTCCCACCAATGCATGCACCCCCAGGGAAGGCAAGGGGAGCATGCGCCCCCTCGGATCTATGCACAGGACGAGGGTGGGGTGCCACTCCCCACCCCTCACAGACTAACCAGCTGGATGTTGCTCTCCAAGCTGCCAGGCTGGCCGCATACATGCTGCGCACATGCAGGCAGCGTTAATCAGAGACCTTATCAGCCACATCAGCCAAAAAAAAGCCAATTACTAATAATGTAAATTTTCCTTTTATTGGTGCCGATATGATATAGACCAATATATAGGTGCACCTTTACTAGAATACTTTGGCTCCAGGCAGGTCATAATATTCAAAGCCATCAGTCCTCCTGCTGCTTACCTATACATGCCATAGGAACAAGTTTAATGGTACTATTCTAGCTATATAACCCTTGCACTCTGCTGGCTGCAGAAAACAGCATGCCCTAACAACACTAGCAATTAGGTTGACCTTTGAGCCTGACTTTTTGGCAGATATCAGCAGAAAGAGGTATGTGCAGAAAGCTTTCTAGAAATAAGCTTCTGAAAAACACTTATGGCACCTATGGAATGCAGTAACTCCACATTTATTGGGGTTAACTGTCTCACTTTTCTTTTCTGTTTTTTACCAAATCATGCCAATTCCTGTCTTTCGTAGCAAAAAAAAAAAAGGGGGGGGGGGAAATCACATGGCTATGAGCACTTTACATGCTAATTAAATAAATCTCAGTACCTGAACTGTTAAACTAGCAACTGTGTTTGATTTTATATGAAAGCTTATTTCTACTACTACTACCATTACTTATTTCTTAGATACACGATTAGAAAAAAACACTGTCTTAGCATGCACTGTCACTCTGGCACTACTAAAGCTGATACTAGAAAGTGAAAACATCTGGCTTTTTCTACTCACGCAGTGGCAAGAATTTCCAATGAAAGTGGCTAGCTATGTTAGTCTAAGGTCAATAGTTAGTCTGTAATGGGAGTGCTTAACTTCTGGTCCATGGATCCATGGCATCCAATCCACAGGGCTCCCCAGGGGTGGGAAAATTTGTCAGTGGGGGAGCAGTGGCAATTAATATGGTCACCCTCCCGTGCTGCCAAATTCCTAAAAGCAGGTTAGGGCTGGGAAATGCCACTCACCCCCCACAGCTGGATCAGGGCTAGGCCATGCTCCTTCCCTACCTGCAGCTGGACTGGAGCCACATCAAGCTCCCTTCCACCTCCATGGGGTTATATTGGGGCTGGGCTGCCCACCCACCCCTCTGCACAGCTAGATGAGGTCTCACTGCAACTACCCCAGGTGCCAAATCAAGACCACAAGTCAGATCCAGCCCACAGATAGATCAGCTACTGCCTATCTGGCCCATCAGCCAAAAATGGTTGAGCACCACTGGTCTATAAGGTTGGTTTCTGGCTGCCCCCACCCCCACTTTCTGCTATAGGCATCAGGGTGTTTTTAAGCCTCTTTCACTAGGCACTGGGAATTCAATGGCTACAGCTAAGGCTGGGGACTTTGACTGGGGTGGGCCAATGCTCCTGCTGGGACCCAGCCTGGAGGTTCCTGGCTCAAGGGTCTTGCCCCCTCTGCTCAAGGTCAGGCCAATCACTACAGTAGGGGTCAAGAAATAATTTGGTCAAATTGGCATCTAACGTCCCAGGGGGCTTTGCCTTCCTCTGTCTGGAAGCCCCTTCCCTGGGATTTCTTGAGCATATATTGAGAATATTTCATAGAAGCAGGACACTGGCTGCCCTGGTTCCCCTGCTCAACCTGTTGCAGGTGAGGGTGTTAGGTCCACACTGCAGCAGATCTGAGAGTCATCTTAGATGGCAGACTTGCATGGGATGGTTTGGACAAGGGTGATTCTACCTCAGGCAGGGGGTTGCACTAGGCAAAGGTTCCTTCCAGCCCTGTTCTTTACAATTTTAACCCAGTGGTTCTCAACTGTTTTTGTACCAGGACCCATTTTTAATAGGGGTGCACGATAGAGATTTTGGGGGCCAATACTGAGAGCCGATATTTAAGGAGGCATATCGACCAATACTGATCTGACATCTGATACAGCTGCCTCTGGGTGGTAAGTCCAGTATGGTGGAAGGGGTGGGGGGGCAGATCAATGCCTGCTGTGGTGAGGGAGGGGGCAGGAGGCAGGCACTGCCCAGGGGGGGCACAGGACAGAGCCATGGCTCATGGGGTGGGGACAGCTACCACTACTGCCTGCAACCTAGGAAGGCGGGGGCAGTGGGGCATATGCCCCTGGATCGGCACGGCGGGGGGGCTGGCAGCATTTGTGGGATAGAGCTGGAGCTTCATGGTTCTTCTCACCAGGGACTGGACTCGGAGCCGGCTCCAGCAGCACTGGGAGGAGGCTGCAGCCACCCCAAATTTTGCAGCAGCTCCACTCCCAGCCTGGTGCTGCTGGGCATTTATCAGACACATTATCGGCCCCATAGGGCCGATATCCAATATAGACAATTTTCATCACATAAGTACTGATCCGATATCGGACCGATTTTTTGGTGCACCTCTAATTTTTAAACACTGATTGCCAGCCCTGACCCAGTGCCCCTCACTCCTGACCCACTGCCCCCCACACCCAGCCCCAGTTTCCCACATTTTTCTCCTTTAAGGGAGAATCCATTTTTAAAGTTTGTTGATGCATTTTTAAAGTTGGTTCATGACTGTTTCATATATTCTTGCAACCCACTTTTGGGTCGCAACCCATGGGTTGAAAAATGCTGTTCTAATCTACCAAGATGCAAGCCTGCCTTTTGTGTGGACTCCCAGCCACATGCTTTGCCTTTCAGGGACATGCCCCAGCCGCGCAGGGAGGAACCTGTGACACCTGCCTTTGCAGAATAAAGATCTCAGGAAATGGAATCATAGAAAATGAGGGTGGGAAGGGACACTGGCAACACGTAAGGGGTGCACCCGGGTGCACGTGCACCCCCCAAGTGTGGCCGAGCACACCCTATGAAAAAGGCGCCGCCAACACAGTCATCATCCCAGCCGACTAGATCATCCCAGCCAAGGCGGGTGGTCGCCGCTCACCATCCCTCACCCCCCCTTGCCACCGACACCGCCCACATCTGCAGGCGGTCAGCGATCACCAATGACACTGCCAGTGGTGTCTGCGGGTGGTCACCGACCCCTGGTCAGCACTCACCCCTCCCCATCAGCACCAATGGCATCTGTGGGAGGTCCCCGCTTACTGCCACTGCGCTCCCACTGCTGCCAGTGCCACTGTACCGCCCCCCCCAGCTGCCAGGGACACATGTCATTCATGGGAAGGGACCTCAGGAGTTCATCTAGTCCAACCCCCTGCTCAAAGCAGGACCATCCCCAACTAAATCATCCCTGCCAAGGCTTTGGCTACCTAGCTGGATCTTAAAAAACCTCCAAGGATGGAGATACCACCACTTTCCAATGCATCTGGAATTACAATTGAGCTCCCAAAGTGAAAGAAGTCAAGGCAAGAGGGTCTCAGGGAGCTGCAATACCCTGCATCCCTATCACAGGCATAAGATCTCCACCCAAGATCTCCAGGGGTTTTATACCAGCCGACAGGCACTTGGCAAGCAGCAGTGGAAAGGAGGAAAAAAAGAGGACCTGAAGAATGCCAACAGCAGCAGCTGCCATTGGGACGGCAGGAAAACATAAATGCCACCACAAGTGCCTGGCTTGTTTCATCGCTTGTGCATGAAAACAACCCAGGCACAAGTGAGGAAACAATCCCTGCGCTTAGAGGATAATAAAGTGATGAAAAAAAAATAAAAAAGCAAAAGTGCAGCCCAGGGCAGCGGCATCGTCCACGGAAGAGCCAGGATTGGGCGGGCTCTTTCCTTTCCAGACCCCGACAGCTCCAAAACAGAAAAAAAACAAGGCTCGGTTGCTGAGCCTACACCTCCATGAGCACAGAGAGAGGGAGCCTGAAGCCACGCAGCAAGCAGGGCAGACGAGCAATCCCCCTGCCCCGGCTGCAATCCCGCCCGCAGCCCGCAGTCCCCCGGCGGTACCTGCCTCCCGCGCTGGAGCCCGGCCGCAGCGCGGGTCTGCGCCCCTTCATTTTAGGATCCCTGGGCGTGTTTCACACACCCCGAGAGGAAACACGCCCAGGGATCCGGGTTTTGTCTGATTTTTTAAAAATCCCCAATTTTCGGTTAAAAAAAAGTAACCCCAAATGCACGTTTTCCCGTGATTTAAATGAAACACCACTAATGTGTGAGTGTATATCTCTATAGTTATCTACATACAAAGACCTATCTATCTATCTATAGTGGTGTTTCATTTTAGGATCCCGGGTAATGCTTCACACACCCCAAAAGGAAAGACTACCCGGGATCCCGGTTTTGTCCAATTTTTTAAAAATCCCCAAGTTTCAGTTACAATAAAGTAACCCCAAATGCACTTTTTCCTGTGATTTAAATGAAACACCACTCACGTAGAGGTGTATATATCTATATAGAGATTTACCTATCTACCCATCTATCTATTTATACTGGTGCTTCATTTTAGGATCCCTGGGCGTGTTTCACACACCCCGAGAGGAAACACGCCCAGGGATCCGGGTTTTGTCTGATTTTTTAAAAATCCCCAATTTTTGGTTAAAAAAAAAGTAATCCCAAATGCACGTTTACCCATGATTTAAATGAAACACCACTAATGTATAAATGTATAGCTGTATATAGACAGACAGATTTATCTAGATAAATAGCGATAGCGATATCTATATCGCTAGATAGTCTAATATTATAAATGCCTTAATATCTGTCCATCTGTCCATCCATAATACTTTATTCGCGTTCTGATTGGCTGACTGAAACAGCCAATCAGCGTGCAAATAAGCATTCAGCTAGGAGGCGGCGGCAGGGCGGAGCACCCCTACGATGGCGCGGACACAGGGGACAGAGCTGGAGGGAGTGAGACAAGGGCAGCTGGCCTGCCCTCCCCCCCAGGCACCCTGTTCCCTGGAGGCAGCAGCAATGGACCAGACTGAACGGGGTGGCCAGGCCAGCACTGCTGGACGCACCCCCCCGCCCTGCTCCCTGCAGGTGGTGACAATGGAGCAGAGAGGGGGGAAGTGAGGCCACCAGAGCTGGACTCACCCCACCCTTGCTCCTTGGAGGTGGTGGCAGCGGCAGCACAGGGGAGCAGGGTTGGGATGCCGTGGGGCGGGGGCAAGGCCACTGGCACTGGCTGCGGCCCGCCCCTCCGCCCTTCTGCTGTTGCCCCCTCCAGGGCCAACGTGGGCCAATGCAGCAGCAGTGGGGGGAGAAGTGGGCAAGCTGTGGTGGTGACAGTGGCAGGGGAGGGGCATGGGCCTCCTCCCCCATCAGGCCTAGGCCCACTCCTCCCCCACCCCATCTCTGTCCCCTGTGGTGGCCTCCCGTCCCTCTGCCACCGCTGGGTCAGCTCAGGCCCGCTGCTCCCCACCGCAGCCTAAAATGGAAAAGCCACAGCTTCCCATGTTTTTCTCCTTTAAAAAAAAATCCATTATTAAAGTTTGGCGACCCATTTCTTAAAGTTTGTTCACAACCCTTTCATATATTCCTGCAGCCCACTTTTGGGTCAGGACACACAGGTTGGACTAGATGCCAATCTAGTCCAACCCCTTGCCTGAGGTCGGATCAGCCCTATGCAAACGGTCCAAACGTAGCGGCCTTCCATAGACAATGGGTTTTTTATTCTGTTGTCCCTTTGGGCCTTAGGTTACACCAAACTCTGAGAAGGAAGGAAAGAAAGATCCTGAGACCAGGCTGCTAGGGGGTTTTCACAGGGCTGCCCTCAAGCCCTCAGAGATTACAGCCCTACTATAGCCACTGTGGCTGCAACAGTAATAGAGAAGGGAGTGGAGAGCCCAGGGTTGGTGTATGGCACCCGTGTGCTTTTAGTCATGTTCGGTACATGTTTTCTGAACCTGAGAGCTGCATTCGACATAAGAGGGGGGAAGATTTTCCTTTCTTTAAAAGGCACCCGATTAAACCTTAGCATGGCATCTTCTCTCTGGAAAGGGCACAGCCGCATGCCATGAAACGAAACCTCTTCCAACATCTTGCCTGAAGATGAGGCTGGAAGATAGTCGCACACACTGAGTAAGTGTTACCTTCCAAAGGATTTGTTGTAACCTATGGACAAGTCCCTTTAAGTCGGCACTTAATCAAAATCCCCCACCCTGCTGCTTGAGACTGAAGCTAAATTCACCCTTTGCCAAGTGGTTTCTCTTCAGGGCTGCAGGCATTTCCCAAGCACAACACACAATGAAAGCAGTGGCTCCTGCTTTTACCATTGCAACACCGGGGCACTTGATTGATGATCATCTGTATTCACTGACTCCAGTCACTGCAGACTCTGTAGCAATCACTTCTGTAGTCACTGTTGCCTGCCCCCTGGCAATGGCCAGTTTTCTGAACTAGAATAACTGGGTTTGAGAACAGGATGGAGAGCTGAAGAATAGCCTGCTCTACAACCTCCTCTTCTTTGGGCTGCTGCCCCTTCTTTCCCAGCACACCCTGCTAAGCAGACACAATGAGGGCTACTGGGACAGGACGGGGACAGAAAATGGCAGAGGGGAAGGTTGTGAGAGGGAAGGGCAAATCAGAAAAGGAAGGAAAGAATAGTCTTTAGTCTGTAGTCATGTCAGATCTGTAGTCCAACCGCCTTGTCCAAACATTTCCTTCATTGGCCCTGTGAAGAACGGGCTTGCTTACGTTACACTCATACATTCCAGTTACTTGCAGGTCCCCCAGTATAATCAGGTCTCATGCCTTAGGGCTTCAGCTGGTCATCTCTGCCCTAATACATAATTGGTATCTGATCTTCCTAATTTGCCTTCTTTTGAAGCATCAGAGATTGTTACAGCTGCAGGTAGGACCATATGGGGCTGATACACAAAATCCTCTTAAGCATCTGGGAGGTAGATTTTTCTCACGTGCTTCGGGTCATGCTGATTGCCAGATCTGGAATCAAGGAATTTTTCCCCAGGGTATACTGAGAGGGACCTGCAGAGTTTCTGAGCTGTCTCTATAGCAGTGTTTCTCAACTTTTTCTGTAACAGGACCCTTTTGTAAACATTGATGGCCAGTCCTGACCTAGTAAGTAGTTTAAATAGAAAACAACCCCTGGCCCTGCCAGTGCCCCTCACTCCTGACCTGCTGCCCCTCAAACCCAGTGTTTGTGGGGTTGGGGGTGGGTGTGTGGGGTAGGGAAGGCATGGGGGGCACCTCCTTCTCAGATTTGTATGCCTGCAGCAGGCATGGAGCTAGTGCCTGGCTGGACCATCACAGGTAAGTGATTCCCACTGTAGGAGGGTAAAGTAGGGCAGCAAGACTTGTTGCTGCTGCCATGAACCCCACACCATCCATGGTGCCAGTGGCACAAGGAGTAATGGATGGGGGGGGGCCACGCTCACCTCACTGCCTCCTGCAACCAGCTGCTAGCATGCCAGGGCACAGATCTACCCCATGCTATGGCTTGGTCACTGCCACTCCCCTCAGGCCACAGCTCTACCCTGGAGGGGAGGGGAGGTGGCAGGCAGCATGGGAAGCCTGAAGAGAGCAGTGGTGACAGTAGCTGGGCCATATCAGAGGGGTAGAGCCATGGCCCAGCACACAAGCAGCTAGTGGCAGAAGAAGGTGAGGGCAGCATGGGCCCCCTCCCCCACCATCCATTACTCTTCATGGTGCTGGTGCCATGGCTGGTGCGGGGTTCGCAGTGGTGGCAGCGGCAACAGTTCTTGCTGCCCCACTCCATACTCCCATGCAGTAAGTGCACAAATCCGGGGGGGCACACGTCCCCTCACCTGTGCCCCCCACCCCAACAGATCATCTATGTCCCCCTGCCCCATAGACTTATCTGCTGGAAGCTGCAGGAGATGCTCTTCACCTTGCCTGGCTGCCATATGCAAATGGTGCCCCCTGCCTGATTGCCCTCCTCCCGCTCCCCTCGGCCCCAAGAGGCCCCTTTCAAGCTGGAACTCTGCTAGACTGCTAGGAGAACCCACACTTTCCCGTGTTTTTCTGTGATTGCTCACAACCCTTTCAAATATTCTTGTGACCCACTTTTGGGTCACAACCCATGGGTTGAGAAACACTATAGCATGAGGTGTTATCCATCATCTGGGTCTATCTTACCTGATCCATTCTCTGCTATTGTAGTGGTCTCAGGCACCTTGGTCTCTCCTGCTCTCTAACTACATGTTTTGGTTTAAGAACTGAAGTCTTTGGCCCCAGTGTCACATACATGGATGAAATACAATGGCCTTTGACATACAGATTGTTAGATTGGATGTTTTTTGTCTTCTCTGGCCTTAAGTTCTATGAACTCTGAGAAGGAAAGAAATAGAGACATGAAAAGGAAAGCCTCTCCATCAAGACGTTTTGGAGATTTCTCAGCGCTGTCCTCAAGTCTTCAGAGATTATGGTCCTACCACAGCTACAATCACTGCAACTAAGACAGTGAAGGCAACAGAGAGTCCAGGGATATTGTGAGCTACACTCTACATAAAAGAAGGCTCTTCTTTATATAAAAGTCACCTGATTAAACACCAGGGAAAGATATATCTTAGAAATATACAAGAAAGTAGGAAAGAGGAGGGATTTTAATGGCATTGAAAAGCAGAGGGATTTATAGGGCTTTTCAGTTTCTCACTGTAAGCAGGAAAATAATTTCAGGCAGTAGAAAGAACTGGGCAATACATCGTTTTGTTAAAGAGATGGAAATTAGCACAATATGGAAGCAAAAGGAATGAAGAGTTGGCCATTGCCATCAGACAACTTTGGTTATATTTCTCATTCATGCACAAAACCCAAGGTTTGATTTCTTGGCCTAGACTAGCTACTCCATTTTGAAAGAATACTAATTTTTTCCAGACTAGACAAGTCTATCTTCCACCCCAAAATGAGGTTGGGGATAAGGGTGATTGGTACAAATGCTGCATAAAGAGAATGGAACATCTCACAGCTGTGCCTGATCCTGGGGTAGTGATGGGAGGGTGGGGGTCTTTCCCACAGAAGAAAGAGAGGAAAGAGACTTCAACTCTTAACTATCTATTTTTTTTCTACAAAGGATTTTTCCTAATGGAATTGTCTATAGTTGTATCTATCTGTACATTATAGTCATCCCTATAAAGTAGGGATAGCAAACCACAGTTTCCATGATGGTCCATTAACTACATTCCACAGGTTTTTAGCCACCTTCTGTCTTCCGTTGTCAGTGGAAGGTAGGTGCACAGACAGTGAAGCAACCCTTCTGCTGTATAAATAAATAAATAAGCGTACAAGACCCCTTTTTTTTCCCCCTTCCCTTCATATCCCATTTTGCTGACACCTTTTCAGGTTCTGCCCCTTTTCTGTTCTTTCCCTTCCTCTACCCCAACCCCCTGCTCACCTTTCCCAGGTATTCAGCTCTTTTCCTATATTTGAACCAAAATTTTTTATGGTCTATACCCCTTATTACACTCCTTGTAGTTTCACCATGGCTGCCTAGGATCCGACGTCCTGACAAACTCTTTGGTTGCCCTTGTCACAGCTGCTGTCTGATATTCCATTATATTGCCTGTGTAATTTTCCCATTAATTCAGGAAACCATATGCTTTACATTGGCACCATTTGCTTCAGATCATTGTAATTATGGATAGTCTTGCACAAGAAAGAAAAGCATTTCAGTACAGTATGCAGTGTTCAAGACCTTCCATATTCATAATAGCTGGTTTCATGGCTTCAGTGCTAGATGCAGATTTGCATGTCTGTTGATTTTCTGTGGAAGTGCAGATGATAATCAGATATGCTCCACAATGGCTGAGAAAAAGCAACAGCCCTGGATTGAGGGACTGAGCCGGGTAACTTTAGACCAGTCAGTCTTACCTCTATTCCTGGGAAAATGCTAGAGAAAATAATCAAAGAACACATTTGTGCAGGCCCAGCAGGGGAAACGATGCTGAGGGGAAACCAGCACGGGTTTGTCACAGGTAGATCCTGCCTGACAAACCTTGTAGCCTTCTATAACCAGGTCACACACTGCCTGGACGTGGGAACTAAGGCTGATGTCATATTCCTGGACTTTAGGAAGGCCTTCGACACAGTTTCGCACCCTATCTTCATTGGGAAGCTAGCAGACTGTGGAGTGGACGCCTACATGGTCAGGTGGGTGGCCAACTGGCTTAGGGACCGCACCCAGACAGTGGTGGTGGATGGTTCCTTCTCGGCCTGGAGGGAGGTGGGCAGTGGGGTCCCGCAGGGTTCGGTCCTCGGACCGATATTATTTAATATCTTCATCAGTGATTTGGATGAGGGCATGGAGAGCACCCTCTCCAAGTTCGCTGATGATACCAAGTTATGGAGCAAAGTTAGTACACCGGAGGGCAGGGAGCAGATTCAGGCCGACCTGGACAGGTTGGATCAATGGGCAGAGAGAAATAGGATGCAATTTAATAAAGATAAGTGTAAGGTACTCCACCTGGGAAGGAGGAATCCCCAGCACACCTATAAGTTGGGGAGTGTCCTTCTCAGCAGCTCGGAGGCAGAGAGGGATCTTGGAGTCATAAT
>NW_005841872.1:1115209-1123608 GCF_000455745.1 Alligator sinensis
CACAGTAAGGGTGGCCAGGATCTGGAATGGGCTTCCAAGACAGGTGGTGCTATCACCTAGCTTGGAGGTCTTCAAGAGGAGGCTAGATAGTCACCTGGCTGGGGTCATCTGATCTCGGTCCTCTTTCCTGCCAGGGGCAGGGGGTCAGACATGATGATCCATTGTGGTTCCTTCCGACTCTACAATCTATGAATCTATGAGCACTGCAGAGTTTCTACAATTTAGATGGGATGGGCACGTTTCTCTGGATACTACCTGACAAGTCACTGACAGATTGGACAAAATTAAAGGAAAAGGGAAAGCAAGGGTGCAAGAATTTCCATGATTGTTTGACCTAAGTATGAAATATTAGAAATACAGTATTTACTCAAATCCAAGATGAGGTTATTTTTCCTAATCCAACATCCTGCATTTGAGTACTGTCTGGGCCTGGCCTGCTCCTTGCCACTTTCTTCCCCCCCTCCCCAAACCACTTACCTTCTGCTCTGTCTCTGACCCCAATTCCAACCCTGACCAAGAGTGGGAGTATAATTCAAACCCTGGCAAGTGGCCAGGGGAACAGGTGCAGGCATGGAGAGGGGCAAGGGTCTGGCCACCTGCCCCCCACCATTGCTTTCCCTGCCACAGGGTTGGGGGTGACAGATTTAAGACAACCAGCCAATAATTAGATTCTATACATGGAAAATTATAATTTCATACTTCCATAATGACAACTACCAGGCAGTTGCAACTGCTGGACACTAGAATCACCAACATTTACAAAGGTTGCTACAGGCATTGACTGACTTGTACAATTTCACAACAGTGCTATTGATGTTAGCTGCACATCCAGAGTCAAAATTAACGATGTGATGCACCAGACAAACCAACATTGACAAGGCAAAATGGATCCCAAGCCCATCAAGAGCTGCTGGCATCACACTGGAATTTTGGAAGGTGGATGACAGCATGGGCAGGGGACTGCTAGTGAGGTCACTGTATCCCATTTCAGAAATCTATTTGAATGGCTGACGAGTCCAGCAGAAACTTTGCTGACCCCTGCTGAATATACAGTGGTCAACTGACAACTATAAACATATGAGCTGGTGGTTGATAGCCTAGTTTTGGCCACACTAACCAGCAGCTACAGTTATGTTGACAATACTGCCAATCAAAGGCGGCAGAAGGCCAGGGCTTGGGGAGGCTTAGCCCCCCCAAACTAATTTTGTGCTGGCCAGCAACAGCATCAGCACCATGGCACTACTCAGCATGCAGCCAGGCCAGCACCCCACATGCACTTAGCTCCGCGCAGCTGAGGAAGAAGAGGCTAACTGTGCATGCGTTGTGCCACACAGAGCACAAAGGGAATTGTAGTTCTTGTGCTGACACATTCACTCAGCACCCCAAATAATATTTTCTCCCTCCGTCTGTGCTGCCAATCCAAAAATTAAATTTGCCTCCTCCAGTTTCTCACTGAGACACACAGCAGCTGATTAATTTACTGCTTCTGTACCTGGAAGAGTACGGAAGAGTACATCAGTGGTTGTGGATGACATTTCCCCTGTTGTCTGCAAATATGTACTGCAGGAGCACATCTTCAATAGTCTCCATGTAAATACCCATGTAATACTATGCTTCTGATCCAGTTTTGTCACATTGTGTGTGTTTGTGCTGTTCCCATTATCTCACCAAGCTTGCCAGAAATTGGCCTGATACAGACATTGGTGAGATTAACAGGTATAGACTACTTCCAAAGGAAAGCAAAGCAGCATGCTAGTTCTTCCAGTAGACATAACTGTGAACTACAGACAGATGCATATATTTCATAGAGAAACTTTCTTGAATAAGTTGCCTATACACGGAAGTTAGAGTTTAACTTTCAAGTGGTTTAAAGACTGATTTTGCTAAACTGGTAACAAAGCTCTGTATGTACTTACTGATTTAAGGCTGGTTATACAGCAGTCTAACCAACATTTGTAAACTTGCTGATGCAAACAAAACCAGTACAAACCAGGTATAAGTAGATCAAATTTGTGTCCACACAATATGGGAGTTGTTTAACTAAATCAGTATAAAAATTACACCTCTACTTAAACCAGTCTGACTTTATGTACAGACCAAGTCAAAACATGGAAAGGCAAATTCAGTATTGGTCTAAGTACAGGGAATGATACGCGGCTAGTTTTAGAGTGAAGGAAATCCTGTCTTCATTATTCATACCATTCAGTCAAACCTCTCACACCATGTTACACCTCAAACACTTGGCCTGAATTTTGCAAACAAGTAGCCTCTACAGGTCTTTCTGCCTGGAACACCAAAATGTTATGAAGAAATAACCTGAGCTAGCTCTGAACAAGCTAGCTTGGATGCTGTCTTGGAGCAGTCTAGCTATATCACTATAGCAGTGCCTGGGCTATAACCTCTGGTTTTAAAGAACATCTTGATTTGCTGTTTGAAAACATTAGCAAAAATTATTGTCAGATGAGATTTCTAGAGCTCTGGCAGCTTTATTCCTCTCCCAAAGGAGGAAGAGAGAGAAAAGGAGCAAGTTTCTGCTTAAGGCACTAGACAAGGACTCTGCAGATCTAGTGTCTGGTATGGATCTCCTGTGTAACCCTTGGGCTGTCATTTAGGGCACTTCTACACATGCTTCAAGGGTGAGAGGGGTGGTGGTTTAATTACAGCAGCTCCAAGAGCCATTCTAGTTAAAGTGCCACAGCATCCCCATGCTTCAACAAGCTTTAGTTCAAGTGCCCCCACAGCCATTTTTAAGCACAGGGACGCCAATATGTGAGATGTGGAAGTCTGCTGGAGCACGGTAATTACCATACATTGGAGCAGCCTCCACGCTTGTGTACAGGCACCCTTAACATCTGCCTCAGTTTTCTGTCTGTAAAACAGGTATGACAATGCTTTACCTCATGGGGAGTCTCACATACTAGGGTGACAAGGGAAAGCATATATCTAGGATAGATCTATTCTCAGGTTTGGGTTCACTGTCCTTGAGCTTTAGGAGGTTTCCTCTCATACCAGCTGAGTTTGGTGTTTTATATTCTTCAGTTTTGGGATACGTTATGTCCATTTGCTATGATTCGCGTGAGTCTAGGGCAGCGATTCTCAACCACGGTGCCACAACACCCTGGGGTGCCACACTATGTTATCACTATTAGGTGTGCAAACATGATTCATGAGATAAACCCAGATTTCAAAGTGTTAAAAAATGTTCTGCCCTGCTATAGTCTGAGTTCTTTGCAACAGAAGAATTTCTCGTGTTTTTGACTAGAGAAAAAAATTAAGTGAAAACTAAGAGCTGGCATGTTCCAAGGGGGGCCTCAAATCTATCAAAGGGTATTTTGGACCTAAAAAGGTTGAGAACTACAGGTCTAGAGCCTAAGTACTGACGTGCTATTTTCCATGGTCATGGAATTATTTTTTTCTCCTCATTATGGCCATTTTTTTTCTATATAGTTCTACGGACTTCAGTTCACTCAAAAAATCCTCATTTTTAAGTCTCATCAATTCCCTGCATTAGATGCCTGCTAAACAAGAAGTACCTGCCTGTAATTCTCCATCATGCTCCTTATTCATATTTATATCTATATCAAGACTACACATCTCAGGCTTATCTTCAGCAGCCAAGAAAACAAACCTGCACAGGACTCTGCTCCTGTTTGAGTGAAGCCAGCACTCTCTCTCAGGAGAGGGGACAATATTAAGAAATGAAAGTAGAGTTGTATTTGTAGAACACTAAGTTGATATCAGTATTTATATCCAATTCCAGATACAACTCTATTTTCATTTTTTAATATTGCCCCTCCTCTTTCTCTCCCTTTCTCAGTTGGGTCCTGCAAGCAGACTTCTGGATTTCCTCTTATGTAAGCAAGGCGTTTGCAGAAAGCAAAGCCTTAGCAAAAGAAGAGTATCACAGTAGCACTGGCTGGTTCACATCACATATGCAAAGGAAAGAACCATAGGAAGAAAATTCAGCAATATGTGTTAAGTGCAGAACATCACTTTCTGCGAAACGTCAATTCATTACCCAATTGTCACTTTATAGATGTGTAGCTGTCCACTCTAACTCCTGATGTTTCACAGAAAGCGCCATGAGTTACAGCGACCTCCCTGACCTAACAGACATTTGCTGTTTGGTCAGGGGGGAGGGGGAATCAAGCTCCACTCTGCAGCCGATCCAGGGGAGAAAGGCTGTGTCTGCAGTCTCTCTCCCCTAGCCCTCTCCCCCCCTCCTCCCACAGCTCCAGTGCTGTCTGCAGGATGGGGGAGGGGAGAGGGCTCCAGTCTGGGATTTGTCTAACCTGTGCTGGGGGTGGGTGGGGGAGGTGGATTGGAGGCCCCTACATTGGATAGGGTTACCATACATCCGGGTTTTCCTGGACATGACCTCTTTTTTGGTCATCTGTGCTGCATCTGGGCAGGTTTTTTAAATGCAAACCAAATAACCAGGATCTCCTCCCTCCCACCCATCTATTTTCAACATGGCAGCAGGGAATACAGAAAGACAGGAGTGAGGGGCACCGGCAGATCTGGGGGCAGGGGGCTGTGGGTCGGGAGTGAGGGGCACCGGCAGGGCGGGCGGCTGCGGATAGGGAGTGAAGGGGACTGGCAGGGCTGGGGGGGAGCTGTGGGTCGGGAGGAAAGGGCACCAGCAGGGCTGGGGGGGGGGTGCTATGGGTTGGGAGTGAGGGTCACCAGCAGGCCTGGGGAGGCAGGGGTGAGGGGCATGGGGGGATGACTGTGGGTTGGGTGTGTGGGGCACTGGAAGCGCCAGGGGGCTGCAAGTTCAGAGTGAAGGGTACCAGCAGGTGGGGCAGCGTACTGCTTTTTGCGAGTGAGGTGCACTGGCAGGGCTGGGGTCAGTGGATTGGGAGTGAGGGGCAGCAGCAGGGGTGAGGGGGCTCTGGCTTGTCAGTAAGGGGCAACAGAGTGGGCAGGGGCAGGGCACCAGCATATCACTTGGCCCCACCCACCAGCATATTCCCCCTGCCCTGCCCCTGACAGGTGTCGTCTTTTTTGGACCTGGAAATATGGTACCTCAGAGGGTCTCCAATCCACCCGCCCCTGCCTCTAGTGCAGGCTGGGCAAACCCCAGATGGGAGCTTCTCCCTTCCCATCCTGCAGACAGAACTCCACTTTGGAGCGCCTTCATCTGAACCGTCATTAAGTGAGAGTTAATTTGTTGTACAATTGGGCACTTTTAAAACACTCTGCAGCCATGCACTTCTGTCAGGGCATGGCTGTAGAGCACTTTCAGGGGGCCAATCACACAACAAATATCACTTCTGTCATGGCTGCCTAAGAAAGGCTTAGCTCCTCTTCCCTTCTCTTGGGGAATTTCAATTCCACTAGTTTCCCAACTAGGGGACCTGAATGAGCTTATGGTTTACAAGAGCTCCTCGGTAGGAGAGTGCCATTCCATGAGCGTAGCTAGCGTCTTTAGTCCTTTTTGTGTGTTCAGCTGTTGCTCCTTTTAATCAGTGTATTATTCTTCAGCATGGCTTGGCAGCACAAAACAAGCTCCTGTTGGCCTAAAAAGTGTAGGAGATAATTAACAGCTTTTCTATGCTCTACTGAGCTACAACACTAATGCTGGCTTTTCCCAAAGCTCCAGAGTGGCAGGTATTTTGAACTCTGAACATCTAGCAAGAAACTAAGCATTTTTTCCCTTGCATCAGTTGCTGGAGATAATAAAAAAAGGCTAATACTAAACTTCAGTGCTGCAAGTTAAGACTGGATGACATTTAGTGGTTCTTTATTAAAGGATAAATGAAAAATCAGGATGCTTTACATGGGCAGATTAACCACTGGAGACTTTTCCCCTATAGAAATTTACAGAGGACTGTTGAAACAGGCTGATAAACATGGAGAGGCAGGACGCCTTCCTCTCAGGCAGCAAGTACTTCCCCTGAAGCCAGGGCAGGCTGCAAACCTAAAACAATGCTCACTGTGCACATTTAGGTTTTTGGAGATACAGGCACACACAAGGCAGTTGAGGAAAGATTTCCTATTTAAAGCATGGCAAATTTCAAGTTTCCTTCTCATACTACTACTTACCAGAAAACCTGCTGTCCTTTTAAATCAATTCCCTTCCCTGCCCATTTCAAACATGCTCATTAGTCCTAGATGTGTTCTGGGACCAGTATATGTCATGCCACAGTATCACCAGTTTTTGCAGAGCTGATGAAACATGCCACTCTCAAGATAGAGCACAATGATCTGAAGCAGTAGGATTTGGAAGAGGATCTTAGGGCCTGGCACCAGTAAACCTGTACTGTTAGCATCTACCAGCCCTTGCAGAAATTAGATGTTTCTTATCTTTCTGTAGGAGGAAGATGCTTTTGTCACTCACTCTCCAGAACAACCTCTGACATTTGAAAACATGGATTATATCACATTAAATGCCTCATTCATTGGTTAAGTGGGCTCATCCATGCCTTTTTGCAAAAGAACAAAACGTCTCTTATCTACACTGGTTAAGAACAAAAGCCACATACTGAATATCTGGCTCCTACAGTAAACCTCAAAGCACTTAATAAAGGCAATCAGTATCATCATTCATCTTTTACAGAGGGAGAAAACTTGAGGCAGAGAGGTGAAATGATTTGCCTGAGGTCACACAACAGCCCTGTGGCAATAGATCCTCCAATATCAGTAAGCAAGGACAGGGGACTACAGGTTAGAATGGCTTCTTTACTAGTCATTCCATCCAGGAAGAGCACACACCAACCGCAGGTGCTTCCTCAGTCCAACAAAGGGTTTTTAAACACAAAAGCTTGCTAAGAAAAGTTTTTTCAACTATTTAAGTTGTCTAATAAAAGATATCAGATTCACCCAAAGAACCTTGTCTACAGGTTAGAATCATATCCATCACACCTATCTACACCCATTAAGAGCAAGAACAAGATGTGCTAAAATTGGCAAGCAAACCAATATGACATCAAACTACAAGTCCTACTTTTCATTTTCTACTGACCATAATCAAGTGTTTGAAAGTAAGTTTCCATGCAGCCTTTATCCTGGACGCTTCCCAAAGTCCAAAGTACAACCAATTTGTAAAACTCTTCTATGAAGCTAAAGGCAGGCAAAGCTCTTTGGGTAAATCCAATATCTTTTATTAGACCAACTAAAATAGTTAGAAAAACTCTTCAATAAAATAGTTGGAAATTTTTTTCAACTATTATAGTTGGTCTAATAAAAGATATCGAATTTACCCAAAGAATCTTGTATGCCTATGTCCTTACACAAGCACAGCTACAACCTATACCCCTGAAACTATGAAGCTAAAGACATTCAGATACGTGGTTAATTTTTGTGTTTATTGGTAGATTAGATGCCACATACAAATGAAAGACCCATTTCTGACACAGGTATTACACAAAATGCTAACATCATAAAGAACTACAAAAATCCTACCAAGTTTTCATTGCTCAGATAATGCAATGAAAGAGAGAGAGAGAATAAATTGTGGCAACTTTACTAGTGAAGTTAGTTAAACATCCACTGCCCCCCAAACTGAAGCCAAAACCAACACTTATACAGAACTAATCCAATGCTCCAGAACCCACCCCTGTCTAGCAGACTTTGCCCCAAATCAGTGATACCTTCTTGCTCTGACTACAAAGGATCTGGAGACTGAATCACAATTTGCAGGTGGTTTGGGATCTCAAGTAAAGAAAGAATGAGAACAGCTTCCCTGGTGACTATTGCACTGAATGACTAGTAAAGTTAAAATGAAGCTTGAAAGGTCTTAGGCAGACAAGGTTCTTTGGGTGAATCTGACATCTTTTATTCACCCTAAGAACCTTGTCTGCCTATGTCCTTAGACCAACACGCCTACAACCTACACCCCTGCTTGAAAGGTCTGATTTTTTTTCCAGGTAAAACTATGAAAGGCACACTTCCGTAAGTCCTCATACTTATTCATACATAGTAAATGTAAATGTTCTGTATGGCATCCAGGGATTCTGTATGTGCTTTGATAAGGGCAGATTCACCAGATTGACTGTAAAACAACAGATTGGAATAATTTCTCTTGCCTACTATGTGAGCTCAAGCAATTGATGCCACCTCAAACTCCTAAGATGAGTAAAGAATGCAGACTAGGACCCCCTTTTGGTATTTAATGCAACTACTAGCTTGTGCAAGACTGTGTACATAGCTTTGTTTCCATATATGCCATATCTTGAAATTTCCAATCTGCTTCTGCAGTCAGCATTCTGTTCTCAGCTCCTGCAGACTGCACACAGGTTCTCAACATGTTTAGACTCAGAAGGATCCTCTCAGACATGGGCAACTGGTGCTGCCTTAGTCAGGGGGGGAGCATGTGCCCCCGCCGCGCGACCAGTCCTGCCGACCAGGGGCGGGTCCCTCTGCGGCCTATTCTGCTGACCAGGGGGGAAGGGGGG